>NC_137140.1:15000-190000 GCF_949319135.1 Squalius cephalus
ATTTTATTTTGTTCAAGTTGAAATTTGGAAAGATCCATAACATGATTAATGTAAAAAGGTTGGGAGTATTTATTTCTACTATTTTTATATTTTTTTATTCAGTCAGGCTGATGTGACGATGTCTCCAGATCTGTTCTTCTGCCATGTGCTTTCTCTGCCAGGATTCACATGATAGGTAGGTTGCAACTTTCTTTAAATTGCACAGATATCAAGAATCAGAAAAGTGCTGTAATAAGCTCTGTTTGAAATTACAATCATTAAAATAAACTACAACCTAAGATTTAAATCGATTTTGTTATTCATTTCTGTAGTCTACTCACTCAAAGCCTTTGATGGCAGCATTCTTTCATGAGCCACTCTCCACCGGATAAACACACATCTGTTCATCTCTCTCTGTGACATCCAGACAAGATTCACATTACCTCTGTGATTTATGTGCTCAATAAACACACACGTGTTCATCTGACCCTGTAACATCCAGACAAGATTCACGTTACCTCTGTGATTTATGAGCTCAAAAAACACACGTTCATCTGACCCTGTAACATCCAGACAAGATTCACATTACCTCTGTGATTTATGTGCTCAATAAACACACACGTGTTCATCTGTCCTTGTAACATCCAGACAAGATTCACGTTACCTCTGTGATGAACTTATGTTTACTTTATAGATTTGTTTATTTACCTTCCTTACAGATCATTTATCTAATGTAAGCAGTGTTGACAACAGTGAATTATCTTACATAATAGCACACATTCATCACATTCATCTATTTCATGTTTTGATGTGCTCATCTGCAATACTTTTAGAATATTTTCCTGTCAGATTTAAATAGACATTTAAAATGAGCGTCTTTAAGATGTATATGGTTTATGTAAATCCATTTTGGAGACGTAACCGTGCTTACTGGAGCTCCCCTGATAGCTATACATAATAAAACGTGTTTTTACAGCAAAATCACAACTACACACTGTCTAACGTTTTTACACCTTCAACAATTCAACAGTTTACTCTACTGTAGTTCAACACATGCGATTTTAACACAAGGAACCGTGTTTACTCACATTTGAAAGCACCCGCGTTGCCGATCTCCGTGATGTTCGATAATGACGTGTCCTCTCCTTAGATAGAAAAGTATCCATCGGTTGAGCACTCGAAAATCTGGCCGGAAGCAGTAAGCCATCCGGGAACTTCTCGCCTACTCTTTTGTGAATACTGATGTTTCGAACATATTACTCCTTTCATGTACTGTCTCCTACTATATAGTAGGCATATATGAACGCACTATAAGTATACGCACGTCCGAATCTCGCGAGAATTAGTACGTCACCCAGGTAATTCTCGCTGACTCTTTTATGAATACTAAGGATTCGTACATACTTTTTCACTCGCCAACTGCTTTTCCCCTACTATATAGTTGGGAAGTATGCGGTTTCGAACACAGCCTGTAGCTGTGTCCCAATGTGAAGGCTGCATCCTCCGAAGGCCGTATTTGAAGGCCGATTGGCCGTATTTGAAGGCCGATTGCGTCACAGCGTCGCGACGAAGGACGTCCCAATTCAAAGGCTGCATCCTTGGAAGGTTGCATTTGAAGGCCGATTGCGTCACCGCGGGGCTATGAAGGCTGTCCCAATTCAATTCTGCATCCTTGGAAGGCCGTATTCGAAGGACGGTTGCGTCATCGCGCCGCGACGAAGGCTACCCTGATTCATAAGCGACGCCAAATGCGCCCTTCGTTTCCCCGTGAAAGGAAGGATACATAAATGGACACTTAGCGGCCTGTCCTACCCTATTCTACCCCATAAGTCATTGCACGCCGTTGACGAAAGCATTTATTTATTTATTTTTAAAGGCGGCCGAGACTAGAGATCGGTGGTGGACAGCAAATTCACATTTAAATGTAAGTATTATGTTTTCATTTACTCAAATAGCTTAGCGAAACCAGAGTTAAAGTTTCTCATAAACTTCATCTTAACTCCTTCGTCACCATTGCGTGGCTTCATTTGTCAGGTAGTTTGAGGCAAAACTTGTGCTAATATTAGTTTAACGACTTATTTGTAATATTTGCACTAGTCTATCTCACTTGTGTATTATAAGAAATATCACTCACCCTATAAAGCCCACAACAATAAGAAAAGCAGTTGATAAGGGAATGGGGTTTCACTGTTATGTGTTTTTGTAGTGCTGTCATGAAAGCTATGTGGTTTTAACCAAATTTGAGTATATAGAAATATGATTTCTTAAGTATTTTGTATGCATGTCTTGATGTGTCATATTTTGCAGTGTTAACAATGCATTTAAGATTGCACCCATGTGTTAAGCTTTTTTAGAGCAATTCAGGAGAAAAAAAAATACAAAGTAAGACAGTTAATACACACGTCTTTGCTGAAATGTATTGTGCTGTTGTTGTTAACAAGCCATGGTTCATTTGCTCTGCCCTTAGGATTGCAAGTGTCCTGGGACAGGTGAGGGTGTGAGTGGGAAACCCACTGCTGAAACTTGGCCCTGGTTTGTCCTCAGGGCCGAGTTCAGCAGTGGGTGCCCACGGTGAGGAGGAGCCAGCACCAGCAGCACCAGCACGAAGGCAGAGGCAAAGAGAGCACAGGAGAGTAGGGAGAGGATGGACAGGCTGTTTTCTCTTCTTGAGAGAATGATTGAAAAAACATTTTTTTTCTACATATTCTTGTTGAACTTTTTTCACTTTTATTTTTTAAAAGGAAAGAAAAAATCTGTACATTATTTTTATGCAACTTTAAATGTGTAAATAAAAGAGAATTGTTCTGGACATTGTTTATTTTTTTGACAGTCATAATTTTTACTTGAAACAAACTCTTGTATACCTTTTTTTTTGTTGTTGTTGTTGTTTTTCAAATAAAGCCCTGCATTTCAGCCCGAGCCGGACGGGCCCCGACTTTTTTACGCCCCTAGGGCCGGGCTTCGGGCCAATTTTCACGTCATAGTTCACATGCGGGCCGGGCCTCGGGCCTTTTTTGAGTTATCCATCTTTTCATATTTTTAGACATTAATTTAAAAAAAAAAGAGAAGTTGACGTCGACGATAGAAAAACAAACATAGAAAGACATTTAATAATCTCATAACTTTCATAATCTTATAATTACACTGACATATGATTGACATGACAGTCTAACGCACGCACGCGCACACAGGTGGTTTCCCGTCAGCGGAACCAACGTTTCTCCTCATGTGCAAATAATGGAGAATATTAAGAGAAAAATCGCGCGTGATAGAAGAGAGGACTGGGTTAAAATCTTCCACTGTGGATGCTATTCTTTTTCTCCGCGATGCTCTGTAAAAGACTGTTCTAACTTTTCATTTGATTGGACTTTATTTTCGTTTAACTGTTGGAAACTACTGATGTTTTTCGTTTTTCGTTTGATTGGACTTTATTTTCATTTAACTGTTGGAAACTACTGGAAAAAAGAATGGCCATGTTCTGTGGTGCATTTTTGAGGTAAGATAACCTGCAAGTTTGTTTTTGATTTATTTAATTTAATTTGTTTAGATTGACTATTGCTCATTTCGTTTGCGAGCGCTGTTGCGAGCAGCCTGAGCCTGCCTCAGTATTTCAAAAAAATTTACTCACTGTGGTTTAATAAATAAACATTAAACTAACTGTCTGTGTGATATGCTTGAAGTGTTTTATATCTATGGATTTTATTGTAGCTAAGTAAAGTATTAGCGTTGATTTGAGAGGCTAAATTGATCAAACATGTTTTACTCGCTGTTGGCTCGGCTTGCTTGGTCGTCATTTTTTTTTTTTTTTTATGCTCCAAACATTTGTCTAAATTAACTTAATAAAGAAATGAAAAGAAAAGAAACATAACGAACAAAACGGACATATTTTAATGGCAGTCTGCCGCTGTGAAAAAAAAAAAGAAAAAAAAAAAAGGGCTTGGGTCGGACTCGGGCTGATAATTCTGATGAGCTGTCGGACACGGGTCGGGCTAGGGCCTGAGCATCTCGGGCCAGGGCCGGGCTCGGGCCTAGATTTGAGGCCCGTGCAGGGCTCTATTTTCAAATAAAATTGGTAAATGAAAATCATTTGTTCCACAGGCTACATTAAAGTACTTTTTCCAACTATTAACAACATCAAAGTCAACAAACATCTACAGTACATAAAATAAGAAAAAAATAATGTAGACTTTTATTGAGCTGAGCAGGGAGACCCTGGAGCTGCTAGACCGGGATGGGCTGCCCCTGGTAAGGCCTGGTGGGACATCATCTGAGATGGTCTCCAGAGTGTTTGAGTGCATATTTCCACTATCCACTAAGTTGTCTACTAACAGGTTTGCAGGGCTGACTCAAACGATGGCTGCCATGTCACTGAGGTTTTTTTTTCTTTTTCAAAAAGAGTAATTTCTGAAAAAAGTACTTTTAATACGTTTTTAGTATCAAGAGTAAAACTGTATGTATTCTGCAGGGGAAAAAACTCCTTGTCAAGGTTTTTATTATAGTTTTGTATTTATATTATGCTATACTACTGCATTTTACTTCTGAATATTTTCAAGGTTGTTACATTATATACTTTTGTGTAGTTTAATGTAAAATCATATGTGAGGGAAAAAAGGTAATTCAGTAGGTTACTTCACATTTGTACGTGAATATTTAACGAAATATGCAGTTCCGAAAATTAAAGTAACAAAATGTAGGTCTATTGTCACAATATTAACAAATTGTTTCTAACTACAGCTGCGTCCCATATCAAAGGGCGCATCTGAAGCGCTCGGACCGGTCTAGCATACGGAGGATTGTTCTTGTCGCCTGGGAACTGTAACTGGCCTGCCGATGACGAGCGCGAGAAATACTGGACTTTTTTATATTCAATTGGGTTTTATATTCAACCAGGGCTAAACCGAAAATACATGGCGTGGCAGCGCTGGGGCTGAAACATCCTCAACATGTCCTCCAGTAAAATATAAAACATAAAAATGACAATAGCCAATTCTGGCTCCATAGCGGTTTACTCAATTAGGCTATATCAAATGAATTATCAGGATGGCAGCTGTCCTCTCGCACCGTTGAGGAGCGGTGATCAGAAACACCTGGTTGCGCAATTAGGAAATCCTATGAAGGGTAGGCCTACATGGTGCGTCCTTCAAAGGACGCATAGGCTGCATCCTTGAAGTCTTCAGTCCTTCGAAGGATGCAGCCTTCACATTGGGACACAGCTAGTGTGTGTGAATGGTGTATGGAGTGTATGAGGAAACACCAGAGAGGGGAACTGTGACAGTCACTTCACAGAAGTATATTTCAAGTTAATTCAAAACCTTTTTTGGACAAATGTGGGCAAAATAATTTGTATTCATTTTTTAAAAATACTTTCCTTAATCTGAGCGGTACAAGACTTGGCAACTTTTCCTAAGTTTGCCACCTGAACACACAAAAAAAAAATTGACTCGATTCAAGAATGTTAAGTGGGTGAAAAAAAAAAACTCCTTAATCTCGTGTTTGTGGACAAAAATGGGCACCCATAGGAATGAATGGGAAAAACTGTAATTCAGAGCATTTTTTTGGGGGGAGTCAAAAAAAAAATCAATAGATCCAACACAATGCATATCATACATACACACAAATGAAGGGGTGATCCTGTACAACAGTCTCATTGTGGCAAACACTCACACTCACACACACACACACACACAAACACACACAAACACACAGACACACACTAAGAAAGCATTCAATGAGCCAATAACAGAGCCGTTTTTTTTTTTTTTTTTGAATAAAAAGTCACTCACACATATAAAAACAAAGAATTGAATGAGCCAATGACTGAATTTTTATTTTATTTTCTAAAATCACCTGTGCACACGCACACACAAACACACACATGCGCACAAGTGCATGAACACATTATAACTATGATTATTGTTTGTTCTTACCTGTTTATTCTTACTTAACACTTACTTTTTTGAGTTATTGTTGTTTATTCTTACCTGTTGGGTACCAATTAGCTTTTTGAGTTATTGAAATTTGATGTTTTGAAATACTTTGTATTTTCCTTATAGCATCATATTTGATGGGTCATATTTGTCTAAGCATATTTTGGTATCTTTGTACAGTCTCATCTAACAAAGATATATATATATATATATATATATATATATATATATATATATATAATATATATAATATATATATAATTTTAACTTGTGATAAAGTAAAAAAACTTGGTGGTTAAATTCATAAGAACAGTGTTTTATAGAGTTATAGAGCCTACATGCAAGCCCTTTAGTAGAGCCATCTAGTGGCTAATGATATTATTTTTTTTATTTATTTTTTTGTTAATTTTTTACCAACATAAGACACCAGATGTCACCAAAGTCATTTATTCTTACCAGTTTTGTACCAAAACATTTTTTTTATATTTTTAAATTTGATGTTTTTTGTTTAAAATAAACAATAAATGATCTACTACTTATTTGTCATATTTGGTCATATTTGTCTAAGCATATTTAGCATTTTTGTATTGTCTCACCTAACACAGATATATATATATATTTTAAATGACAGTTTTAACTTGTGATAAAGTCAAAAAATTACATTTATTATAACATTTTTATAGAGTTCAGCCTATATGCAACCATTGAGTACTAAAGCCATATTTACTATTGAAATAATTGATATTATTGCTTTTTTGTAAAAATTTTTACCAACATCAGACACCAGATGTCACCAAAGTCACCACATTTTTTGAGTTTTAGCTATCTGAATTTAATGAAATGATGTTTTTTACTGAAGTTAAAGAAATATTAAATATAACATAAAAATAAGCATATTTTAAATATAAAATATGGTATTATTAATTTAAATAAATTCAAAAATACCCCCAAAATAAAAAAAAACACCATAAATTGATAGTTTTTATTTTATCGAAGATAGTGATATAACATTTATTTAAAAAAAATTGTTGGATCACACCTTAGACCCCCGTGCCCACATTTGTCCACATTTACGGAATTAAGGGCTGTAATGTGAATAGGGTTTGAGGGTTAATATTATCTTATAGTCAATATTTACATTTCCAAGTAATATTGATGACCAAAGCAGTTTCTCTAATCCTAATTTAATCAGGGGTGTGGAAGGAATTGACAGTGTTGTCCGGTCGAATCCAGTTTAGTCAGTTTGAAGATGAGTGCAGCTACAGCTGGAATTAAGTCAACTTTGTGACACTGGATCTGCCCGAGAGCTGAGAGAAAGATAGAAATAGTAGTGGGTGATTTGGGGAGGGAAAAAAAGAAATTAGAAAAAGAAAATTAGAAAAAGAAATTAGACCGTGTTCTAATGCAGAAAACTTTTTCCACACAAATAGCAGTAAAGGAAGTATTGGAAATTGTGTAAAACGTCTTCCAGCTTTGAGTTGTGAGCCATTTAAGGGTCAAATGAGAATAGAAAACCTTGGAATTTTGACATGAGACTTCAACATCCATGTTCAAATCGACAACTAGCTTCCATCAAGAACAGAGAACAGCAGCAAATACAGCTCCAATGTATTCAGGGGCCCGTTCTTCGTGCGTCGCTAACTCAGTTAGCTGGATTTGATTGTTGGCGATTTGGCATGATCTTGGATTGTTTGGTTCTTCGATGCTCATCCTGGACTTGCTGTCATAGCAACAGGTGCGCAAGCTTAAACCTGCTCGCGAGCAGCTTATTTCATGTAAACAGGATTAGACTGCGGCTTTATAAGCGGAGCTGATACGGGAAGTCCAGCGCAGCACATAGTGCACTTTCTGAGATTTTTTTTTTCTCGTGACTCGTGAGATTGTCGTTTACATTATTAATTTGTTGGAAACGCACATTTATTTTTGACTTGTCGGAGTCGGGCTTTAACTACAGCACAAACTGTTTGCGTTGCCCTAAGATTATTTGCGAGTGGTTCTTTCCTTTACACTATTGGAGATGCGGAGAACTTGATGGAAAGTGCTGTCTGTCGTGTCATTCGGAGTTTACCTGGCGCTTTTAGGTTTAAAAAACAGTTTTAGTTTTTTTTGTGGCATTTCCAAGCCACTTAAGACCCAATGTTGTAAAGCAGTTTTTTGTTTTTTTTAGGCTATCAAAATTTTTTATGAAGATCATGCAATCATGACCATGCCGATTACAGAAATGTCACTCAGGCTTCACTAACGTGATTGGTACCATAGACTATAGGCTAGACCATAGACTGCCATCAAGGCCTCAATGAAGGGGATTATGTGAACAGAAAGGGGGTTCACAATGTAAATGTGCAGCCCAGTTACTATTGTGATTCTTAATATTCCAGATTACTAATATTATATCAAATTTAAAAAAGGCAGTTGACTAAAATCTTCCATATCACAAATGTGAAAGCAAAATGACCAGGATCTGTGCATAACTTAAGCATTTTCAGAGGTTCACATTTATGCACATTATTTGAAAGTGGTAAGGAAAGTTCCACAATTAAATATCAAGCTCACTGTATTACATACACTTATGCTGATCCTAACAGAACTGCATTTCTTCATAGGTGATTATGACATGTTCCTGCAGACAGGTGTTTTATGGCCCCATTCCCTGACCCAAACCAGTTACAATGCAGCTCTAGCCAGGACAAGGGCACACAATGAAATGAACTTTGGCTAACTAAAGGGAAGATTTCAGTGTCTGAAAAGTCTGAGGGTTGCACACCTGACAGGGCCTGGGACATTGTTGCATGTGTCATATTACACAACATTGCCACAAAAAAAAAAAAAAAACACTTTTCATTAAATGTTTAATAAAAGACAAATATGCTTAGTTCCCTGAGTTTTATTTCAATTGTTCTTTGTAAAGAAAAGCCAGTGGTCAAGTGCCTGCAACAAGAGATATTAGACACATGCCTCATGCAACAAATAAAAAGGAAAAGTTGGCTATACACTGCCCACCTGTAGGCCTATGTCTCCTCTGTCTGTGCATACTCTTCTGTAGGCCTTTCTGTAGATGTGGAATCCTGCAACTTATATTGCAGCCATAAAGCATACAAGTATAAACTAGATGCTAAAGTTCGTCGAGACAAACTTTAAGTTGGCTTGAGAAAGTTTGGACCAGAAAGTTTTTTGCTAGGCGGTTGCTAGGGTGTTCTGGGTGGTTGCTATGATGTTGCTAGGCGGTTGCTAGGGTGTTTGGGTTGGTTGCTAGGGTGTTCTGGGTGGTTGCTAGGCGGTTGCTAGGGTGTTTTGGGTATTCTGGGTGGTTGCTAGGGTGTTCTGGGTGGTTGTTATGGTGTTGCTAGGCGGTTGCTAGGGTATTCTGGGTGGTTGCTAGGCGGTTGCTAGGGTGTTTTGGGTGGTTGCTAGGCGGTTGCTAGGGTGTTCTGGGTGGTTGCTATGGTGTTGCTAGGCGGTTGCTAGGGTATTCTGGGTGGTTGCTAGGGTGTTCTGGGTGGTTGCTAGGGTGTTGCTAGGCGGTTGCTAGGGTGTTGCTAGGCGGTTGCTAGGGTGTTGCTAGGCAGTTGCTAAGGTATTTTGGGTGGTTGCTAGGGTGTTGCTAGGGTGTTCTGGGTGGTTGCTAGGGTGTTGCTAGGTGGTTGCTAGGGTGTTCTGGGTGGTTGCTAGGGTGTTGCTAGGTGGTTGCTAGGGTGTTCTGGGTGGTTGCTAGGCGGTTGCTAGGGTGTTTTGGGTGGTTGCTAGGCAGTTGCTATGGTGTTGCTAGGTGGTTGCTAGAGTATTCTAGGTGGTTGCTAGGCGGTTGCTAGGGTGTTCTGGGTGGTTGCTATGGTGTTGCTAGGCAGTTGCTAAGGTATTCTGGGTGGTTGCTAGGGTGTTGCTAGGGTGTTCTGGGTGGTTGCTATGATGTTGCTAGGCGGTTGCTAGGGTATTCTAGGTGGTTGCTAGGATGTTGCTAGGGTGTTTTGGTGGTTGCTAGGGTGTTGCTAGGCGGTTGCTAGGTTGTTCTGGGTGGTTGCTAGGCGGTTGCTAGGGTGTTCTGGGTGGTTGCTAGGGTGTTGCTAGGCGGTTGCTAGGGAGTTCTGGGTGGTTGCTATGCTGTTGCTAGGCGGTTGCTAGGGTATTGTGGGTGGTTGCTAGGCGGTTGCTAGGGTGCTTTGGGTGGTTGCTATGCTGTTGCTAGGGTGTTCTGGGTGGTTGCTATGGTGTTGCTAAGCGGTTGCTAGGGTGTTCTGGGTGGTTGCTATGATGTTGCTAGGCGGTTGCTAGGGTATTCTGGGTGGTTGCTAGGGTGTTGCTAGGCGGTTGCTAGGGTATTCTAGGTGGTTGCTAGGATGTTGCTAGGGTGTTTTGGTGGTTGCTAGGGTGTTGCTAGGCGGTTGCTAGGTTGTTCTGGGTGGTTGCTAGGCGGTTGCTAGGGTGTTCTGGGTGGTTGCTAGGGTGTTGCTAGGCGGTTGCTAGGGTATTCTGGGTGGTTGCTAGGCGGTTGCTAGGGTGTTCTGGGTGGTTGCTATGGTGTTGCTAGGCGGTTGCTAGGGTATTCTGGGTGGTTGCTAGGCGGTTGCTAGGGAGTTCTGGGTGGTTGCTATGCTGTTGCTAGGCGGTTGCTAGGGTATTCTGGGTGGTTGCTAGGGTGTTGCTAGGCGGTTGCTAGGGTATTCTAGGTGGTTGCTAGGATGTTGCTAGGGTGTTTTGGTGGTTGCTAGGGTGTTGCTAGGCGGTTGCTAGGTTGTTCTGGGTGGTTGCTATGGTGTTGCTAGGCGGTTGCTAGGGTGTTCTGGGTGGTTGCTATGATGTTGCTAGGTTGTTGCTAGGGTGTTTTGGTGGTTGCTATGCTGTTGCTAGGGTATTCTGGGTGGTTGCTAGGGTGTTGCTAGGCGGTTGCTAGGGTGTTCTGGGCGGTTGCTATGGTGTTACTAGGTGATTGGTAGTTGTCACAGATGGTTACTATGGAGTTTTATAGTTCTTAGCATGATCTTGGCATGATTTAGCACTCAACTAATCGCTATTAGCATGTAGCTATTCACTGCTAGCATGTGTAGCATGTTGGAAGTGCTGTTTGCTAGCATGAGTCAAAAGAGCCAAACCTCATCTCTATACGATGTTCTGATACAGAGATATAGGTCTTGCAAAACGGTTGCTAGGGTACTCAAGTTTGGTTGCTATGGAGTTGCTTGGGAGCTGGAAGCTTTAAACTTAAGAAGTTTAAAGTGGTTTGAAGTTTAAAGTAGTTTACGAGTTTTTGAGTTTTGAGTTTATAGGTTTAAATTAGTTTAGAGTGTGTGTGTGTGTGTGTGTGTGTGTGTGTGTGTGTGTGTGTGTGTGTGTGTGTGTGTGTTCACACACACACACACACACACACACACACACACAGAGTTTATGAGTTTAGAGTTTATAAGTGTATAAATGGATGAGTTTATAAGTGTACAAGTTTTTGAGTTTAGTTTATAAGTTTAAATGAGTTTAGAGTTTATAAATTTAAATGAGTTTAAGAGTTCAGAGTTTATTAATTTATGAGTTTTAGAGTTCATAAGTCTATGAATTCATGAGTTTATAAGTTAATTACTTTATAAGTGTATGAGTTTAGAGTGCATTAGTTTAAATGAGTCTCAATGGCTCATATAGTATATAGAACGGCAGTTTGGTTTAGTCTTCAAGGTATTTTGATTTGAATTTTCGTCGGTTGGTCAGTTTGAATCTAAATTTGAATTTTTTAGAACTCCCTAATGTAAGTCAATGGGAGTTTTTCCGAGTTTTGATCGTCATTTTTAGGAAAACCGTAAGTCCGATCAGTCTGAAAAGATATAGCAACTAACTTCAGATCAGTTTGAGTGTCTGAGCCGAGTTTGGAGTATGTAGAGTTAAAGCTCTAGGACGAGTTTGAGTCAACAGTTTTTAACAGAAGATTAATAATAACTAGATTAAAAAGTTCGTCGAGACAAACTTTAAGTTGGCTTGAGAAAGCCGGACCAGAAAGTTTAAAGAAGTTTAAAATAGTTTGGAGTTTAAATTAGTTTAAAGTTTAAAGTAGTTTAAAGTTTAAATTAGTTTGAAGTTTAAAGTAGTTTAAAGTTTAAATTAGTTTGAAGTTTAAATTAGCTTAAAGTTTAAATTAGTTTGAAGTTTAAATTAGTTTAAAGTTTAAATTAGTTTGAAGTTTAAAGTAGTTTAAAGTTTAAATTAGGTAGTTTAAAGCTAAAAAGTTGTTGGGGGTTTTCTAGTGGGTTGCTAAGGTGTTCTCGGTGGTTGCTAGGCGGTTGCTAGGGTGTTCTGGGTGGTTGCTATTGTGTTGCTAGATGGTTGCTAAGGTATTTTGGGTGGTTGCTAGGTGGTTGCTAGGGTGTTCTGGGTGGTTGCTATGGTGTTGCTAGGCAGATGCTAAGGTATTTTGGGTGGTTGCTAGGCGGTTTCTAGGATGTTCTGGGTGGTTGCTAGGGTGTTGCTAAGCGGTTGCTAGGGTATTTTGGGTGGTTGCTAGGGTGTTGCTAGGCGGTTGCTAGGGTGTTCTGGGTGGTTGCTAGGGTGTTGCTAAGCGGTTGCTAGGGTATTTTGGGTGGTTGCTAGGCGGTTGCTAGGGTGTTCTGGGTGGTTGTTAAGGTATTTTGGGTGGTTGCTAGGCGGTTGCTAGGGTGTTCTGGGTGGTTGCTATGGTGTTGATAGGCGGTTGCTAAGGTATTTTTGGTGGTTGCTAGGATGTTGCTAGGCGGTTGCTAGGGTGTTCTGGGTGGTTGCTATGGTGTTGCTAGGCGGTTGCTAGGGTATTCTGGGTGGTTGCTAGGCGGTTGCTAGGGTGTTCTGGGTGGTTGCTATGGTGTTGCTAGGGTATTCTGGGTGGTTGCTAGGCGGTTGCTAGGCGGTTGCTAGGGTGTTCTGGGTGGTTGCTATGGTATTTTGGGTGGTTGCTAGGGTGTTCTGGGTGGTTGCTAGGGTGTTCTGGGTGGTTGCTAGGCAGTTGCTAAGGTGTTTTAGTGGTTGCTATGGTGTTGCTAGGCGGTTGCTAGGGTGTTCTGGGTGGTTGCTAGGGTGTTGCTAGGCGGTTGCTAGGGTATTCTGGGTGGTTGCTAGGCTGTTGCTAGGGTGTTCTGGGTGGTTGCTATGCTGTTGCTAGACGGTTGCTAGGGTATTCTGGGTGGTTACTAAGTGGTTGCTAGGGTGTTTTGGGTGGTTGCTAGGCGGTTGTTAGGGTGTTCTGGGTGGTTGCTATGGTGTTGCTAGGCGGTTGCTAAGGTATTCTGGGTGGTTGCTAGGCAGTTGCTAGGGTGTTCTGAGTGGTTGCTATGCTGTTGCTAAGGTGTTCTGGGTGGTTGCTATGGTGTTTCTAGGCGGTTGCTAGGGTATTCTGGGTGGTTGCTAGGCGGTTGCTAGGGTGTTCTGGGTGGTTGCTATGGTGTTGCTAGGTGGTTGCTAGGGTGTTCTGGGTGGTTGCTATGATGTTGCTAGGCGGTTGCTAAGGTATTCTGGGCGGTTGCTAGGCAGTTGCTAGGGTGTTCTGGGCGGTTGCTATGGTGTTGCTAGGTGGTTGGTAGTTGTCACAGATGGTTACTATGGAGTTTTTATAGAGTCCTTAGCATGATCTTGGTATGATTTAGCACTTAACTAATTGATATTAGCATGTAGCTATTCACTGCTAGCATGTGTAGCATGTTGGAAGTGCTGTTTGCTAGCATGAGTCAAAAGAGCCAAACCTCATCTCTATACGATGTTCTGATACTGAGATATAGGTCTTGCAAAACGGTTGCTAGGGTACTCAAGTTTGGTTGCTATGGAGTTGCTTGGGAGCTTGAAGCTTTAAACTTAAGAAGTTTAAAGTGGTTTGAAGTTTAAAGTAGTTTACGAGTTTTGAGTTTACAAGTTTAAATGAGTTTAGAGTTTAAGTTTAAATGAGTTTAGTGTGTGTGTGTGTGTGTGTGTGTGTGTGTGTGTGTGTATGTGTGTGTGTGTGTTCACACACACACACACACACACACACACTCAGAGCTTATGAGTTTAGAGTTTATAAGTGTATAAATTGATGAGTTTATAAGTGTTAGAGTTTTTGAGTTTAGAGTTTATAAGTTTTAAATGAGTTTAGAGTTTATAAGTTTTAATGAGTTTAGAGTTTATAAGTTTAAATGAGTTTAAGAGTTCAGAGTTTATTAATTTATGAGTTAAAGAGTTAATAAGTCTATGAATTCATGAGTTTATAAGTTAATTAGTTTATAAGTGTATGAGTTTAGAGTTTATTAGTTTAAATTAGTCTCATTGGCTAATATAGTATATAGAACGGCAGTTTGGTTTAGTCTTCAAGGTGTTTAGATTTGAATTTTCGTCGGTTGGTGAGTTTGAATGTAAATTTGAATTTTTTAGAACTCCCTAATGTAAGTCAATGGGAGTTTTTCCGAGTTTTGATCGGCATTTTTAGGAAAACCGTAAGTCCGATCAGTCTGAAAAGATATAGCAACTAACTTCAGATCAGTTTGAGTGTCTGAGCCGAGTTTGGAGTATGTAGTGTTAAAGCTCTAGGACGAGTTTGAGTCAACAGTTTTTAACAGAAGAATAATAATAATAACTAGATTAAAAAGTTCGTCGAGACAAACTTTAAGTTGGCTTGAGAAAGCCGGACCAGAAAGTTTGAAGAAGTTTAAAGTAGTTTGGAGTTTAAAGTAGTTTGAAGTTAGGGTTAGTTTAAAGTAGGGATGCACCGATGTGAAAATTGTGGCCGATACCGATAACCGATATTAATATTGCTGTTATGGCCGATACCGATATTTACCGATGTCGATATCTCTGTATAGAAAACAAATTTTAATGATTATCAAATAAAGAGCTATTTTCCAAAACACTTTTTTTTTTTTTTTTACTTTAGAAATGACTGATATTGGGCACCTTTACCTGTATGCAAAATATGTCACACATACGACACACATGCATTATATTGCATTGCATATAATGTGTGCTGGTCAACTTGTCTAAAATTAAGAAACCCTTAGAAAACAGGGAAAAAAAAACAGGAACATTGTGTACAATTAAGATAGGCTACTTAATTTATTATTCCAATATCCAAATATGATACTAAATAGCACAGGGAAAAGGGCTTCTATTTGTGACGTGCTGTCTTTGCCTTTGAACATTGCACATTTTAAACACGACACGCATTAGCTGAATAAATGTTAGCCAATTCAAACATATTTATAGAAAACAGTTGACAATGAATAGACAGGAGTCCAATAATAGCATAACGAATCACTTATTCTAAAAATAATAACAAGTAGGCTATAAGACGAATCCGACATATGGGCTGTGTTAACAGTAAAACGTCCGTCATTTAACGAATTTTAAAAACACGGATGGATAATACAAAATGCTTTGACATTTTGAAAGAAAAAAACAAAACAAGCAAGAACAAAATTTAAACTTAGCCCGTCAATTTTTCATTTTACAATTATATTCTATCTCTATGCGCGCGTCCGTGTTTGTGTGAGAGAGCTCGCGCAGCACTGATACATCGGTAGCCTACTTTTTAATCCATAAGTAACGAACGCGCTAGTTTTCATACAAAATAAATATGTAACATAATTAGGTAGGCTACTTTAGTTATTATTAACACAATAACGTAACACATGAAGGCTACGTTTCTCAACACTGAGATTGAATAATAAACGCCTGTTTCTCCACTCGCGCTTATCAGTAATCCACAAATCACACGTGCGGTCTCTTTTGAGAAAAATCAAATTCGAACGGGTATCAAATATCAAGCAATATTCAAATATCTACGAGTCAAAAAACGATCAATCAAAAATGTGTCATGAAGAGGGAAAAAACATAAGTCGCACTGGACTGCGTTAACAATGTTACTGACGGGACAGTTCTCTGTAACGCACGTCCAAAGACTGCTTTAAAACTTTCACAGAGACCTCAAACAGAAAGCACAAAGCCTGTCTTTAAATTTAATTTCGTTTTGTATTAATTGTATCTTAATTTTGATCAATGTTTCATCAAAAATAAACAAAGTAAATATTAGAAAATATTTAATCAGGACATGGAGGCGAAAGCGCGTGAACTGAAGCGCGTCTCAAATGAACCGAAACCTACCTGCCTCACAGACCTGAGACATATATAGAAAGCTTGAAACATCTATTTTTAAACAGAACAATTCAAAATGAAAGAAAACAGACTGTTCTCTGCTTATGTCATCTGTATGAAATGTGTATTTCTCTCAGGCGCGTTCACTGCACGAGTCAGCATCAGTAACTTAATCTTCAACTTCACACGTCAAATATCGGCCTGTTCACATCGGCCCTATTTTGACATCGGACCGATACCGATGTGTAAAAAAAATGACCATATCGGCCGATATTATATCGGCGGCCGATATATCGTGCACCCCTAGTTTAAAGTTTAAATTAGTTTGAAGTTTAAATTACTTTAAAGTTTAAATTAGTTTTAAGTTTAAAGTAGTTTAAAGTCTAAATTAGTCTAAAGTTTAAATTAGTTTAAAGTTTAAATCAGTTTGAAGTTTAAAGTAGTTTAAAGTTTAAAGTAGTTTACAGTTAAAAAGTTGTTGGGGGTTTTCTAGTGGGTTGCTAGGGTGTTCTGGGTGGTTGCTATGGTGTTGCTAGGCGGTTGCTAGGGTATTCTGGGTGGTTGCTAGGCGGTTGCTAGGGTGTTTTGGGTGGTTGCTATGGTGTTGCTAGGCGGTTGCTAGGGTATTCTGGGTGGTTGCTAGGCGGTTGCTAGGGTGTTTTGGGTGGTTGCTAGGGTGTTCTGGGTGGTTGCTATGGTGTTGATAGGCGGTTGCTAGGGTGTTCTGGGTGGTTGCTAGGGTGTTGCTAGGCGGTTGCTAGGGTGTTCTGGGTGGTTGCTATGCTGTTGCTAGGTGGTTGCTAGGGTATTCTGGTTGATTGCTAGGGTGTTCTGGGTGGTTGCTAGGCGGTTGCTAGGGTGTTCTGGGTGGTTGCTATGGTGTTGCTAGGCGGTTGCTAGGGTGTTCTGGGTGGTTGCTAGGCGGTTGCTAGGTGGTTGCTAGGGTGTTCTGGGTGGTTGCTATGCTGTTGCTAGGCGGTTGCTAGGGTATTCTGGGTGGTTGCTAGGCGGTTGCTAGGGTGTTTTGGGTGGTTGCTAGGTGGTTGCTAGGGTGTTCTGGGTGGTTGCTAGGGTGTTGCTAGGTGGTTGCTAGGGTGTTCTGGGTGGTTGCTATGATGTTGCTAGGCGGTTGCTAGGGTGTTTTGATGGTTGCTATGGTGTTGCTAGGCGGTTGCTAGGGTGTTCTGGGTGGTTGCTATGATGTTGCTAGGCGGTTGCTAGGGTGTTTTGGTGGTTGCTATGGTGTTGCTAGGCGGTTGCTAGGGTATTCTAGGTGGTTGCTAGGATGTTGCTAGGGTGTTTTGGTGGTTGCTAGGGTGTTGCTAGGCGGTTGCTAGGTTGTTCTGGGTGGTTGCTATGCTGTTGCTAGGCGGTTGCTAGGGTGTTTTGGGTGGTTGCTATGATGTTGCTAGGTGGTTACTAGGGTATTTTGGTGGTTGCTATGGTGTTGCTAGGGTATTCTGGGTGGTTGCTAGGGTGTTCTGGGTGGTTGCTATGGTGTTACTAGGTGGTTGGTAGTTGTCACAGATGGTTACTATGGAGTTTTTATAGAGTTCTTAGCATGATCTTGGCATGATTTATCACTTAACTAATCGCTATTAGCATGTAGCTATTCACTGCTAGCATGTGTAGCATGTTGGAAGTGCTGTTTGCTAGCATGAGTCAAAAGAGCCAAACCTCATCTCTATACGATGTTCTGATACAGAGATATAGGTCTTGCAAAACGGTTGCTAGGGTACTCAAGTTTGGTTGCTATGGAGTTGCTTGGGAGCTGGGAGCTTTAAACTTAAGAAGTTTAAAGTGGTTTGAAGTTTAAAGTAGTTTAAGAGTTTTTGAGTTTTGAGTTTATAAGTTTAAATGAGTTTAGAGTTTAAGTTTAAATGAGTTTAGAGTGTGTGTGTGTGTGTGTGTGTGTGTGTGAACACACACACACACACACACACTCACACTCAGAGTTTATGAGTTTAGAGTTTATAAGTGTATAAATTGATGAGTTTATAAGTGTAAGAGTTTTTGAGTTTAGAGTTTATAAGTTTTAAATGAGTTTAGAGTTTATAAGTTTTAATGAGTTTAGAGTTTATAAGTTTAAATGAGTTTAAGAGTTCAGAGTTTATTAATTTATGAGTTTATAAGTTAATTAGTTTATAAGTGTATGAGTTTAGAGTTCATTAGTTTAAATGAGTCTCATTGGCTAATATAGTATATAGAATGGCAGTTTGGTTTAGTCTTCAAGGTATTTTGATTTGAATTTTCGTCGGTTGGTCAGTTTGAATCTGGATTTGAATTTTTTAGAACTCCCCAATGCAAGTCAATGGGAGTTTTTCCGAGTTTTGATCGTCATTTTTAGGAAAACCGTAAGTCCGATCAGTCTGAAAAGATATAGCACACTAAGTCAGAACAGTTTGAGTGTCTGAGCCGAGTTTGGAGTATGTAGAGTTAAAGCTCTAGGAGGAGTTTGAGTCAGATTTTTTTCCGCTCAGAAGAATAATAATAATAATAACTAGATTAAAAAGTTCGTCGAGACAAACTTTAAGTTGGCTTGAGAAAGTTTGGACCATAAAGTTTGAAAAAGTTTAAAGTAGTTTAAAGTTTAAAGTAGTTTAAAGTTTAATTTAGTTTAAAGTGTAAATTAGTTTAAAGTTTAAAATAGTTTGAAGTTTAATTTAGTTTAAAGTTTAAATTAGTTGAAAGTTTAAAATAGTTTGAAGTTTAATTTAGTTTAAAGTTTAAAATAGTTGAAAGTTTAAAGTAGTTTGAAGTTTAATTTAGTTTAAAGTTTAAATTAGTTGAAAGTTTAAAATAGTTTGAAGTTTAATTTAGTTTAGTTTAGGGTGTTCTGGGTGGTTGCTATGGTGTTGCTAGGCGGTTGCTAGGGTATTCTGGGTGGTTGCTAGGGTGTTGCTAAGCGGTTGCTAGGGTATTTTGGGTGGTTGCTAGGGTTTTGCTAGGCGGTTGCTAAGGTATTTTGGGTGGTTGCTAGGGTGTTCTGGGTGGTTGCTAGGCGGTTGCTAGGGTGTTTTAGTGGTTGCTATGGTATTGCTAGGCGGTTGCTAGGGTGTTCTGGGTGGTTGCTAGGGTGTTGCTAGGCGGTTGCTAGGGTATTCTGGGTGGTTGCTAGGCGGTTGCTAGGGTGTTCTGGGTGGTTGCTATGCTGTTGCTAGACGGTTGCTAGGGTATTCTGGGTGGTTGCTAAGTGGTTGCTAGGGTGTTTTGGGTGGTTGCTAGGCGGTTGCTAGGGTGTTCTGGGTGGTTGCTATGGTGTTGCTAGGCGGTTGCTAAGGTATTCTGGGTGGTTGCTAGGCAGTTGCTAGGGTGTTCTGAGTGGTTGCTATGCTGTTGCTAAGGTGTTCTGGGTGGTTGCTAGGCGGTTGCTAGGGTGTTCTGGGTGGTTGCTATGGTGTTTCTAGGTGGTTGCTAGGGTATTCTGGGTGGTTGCTAGGCGGTTGCTAGGGTGTTCTGGGTGGTTGCTATGGTGTTGCTAGGCGGTTGCTAGGGTGTTCTGGGTGGTTGCTATGATGTTGCTAGGCGGTTGCTAAGGTATTCTGGGCGGTTGCTAGGCAGTTGCTAGGGTGTTCTGGGCGGTTGCTATGGTGTTGCTAGGTGGTTGGTAGTTGTCACAGATGGTTACTATGGAGTTTTTATAGAGTCCTTAGCATGATCTTGGTATGATTTAGCACTTAACTAATTGATATTAGCATGTAGCTATTCACTGCTAGCATGTGTAGCATGTTGGAAGTGCTGTTTGCTAGCATGAGTCAAAAGAGCCAAACCTCATCTCTATACGATGTTCTGATACTGAGATATAGGTCTTGCAAAACGGTTGCTAGGGTACTCAAGTTTGGTTGCTATGGAGTTGCTTGGGAGCTTGAAGCTTTAAACTTAAGAAGTTTAAAGTGGTTTGAAGTTTAAAGTAGTTTACGAGTTTTGAGTTTACAAGTTTAAATGAGTTTAGAGTTTAAGTTTAAATGAGTTTAGTGTGTGTGTGTGTGTGTGTGTGTGTGTGTGTGTGTGTTCACACACACACACACACACACACTCAGAGCTTATGAGTTTAGAGTTTATAAGTGTATAAATTGATGAGTTTATAAGTGTTAGAGTTTTTGAGTTTAGAGTTTATAAGTTTTAAATGAGTTTAGAGTTTATAAGTTTTAATGAGTTTAGAGTTTATAAGTTTAAATGAGTTTAAGAGTTCAGAGTTTATTAATTTATGAGTTAAAGAGTTAATAAGTCTATGAATTCATGAGTTTATAAGTTAATTAGTTTATAAGTGTATGAGTTTAGAGTTTATTAGTTTAAATTAGTCTCATTGGCTCATATAGTATATAGAACGGCAGTTTGGTTTAGTCTTCAAGGTGTTTAGATTTGAATTTTCGTCGGTTGGTGAGTTTGAATGTAAATTTGAATTTTTTAGAACTCCCCAATGTAAGTCAATGGGAGTTTTTCCGAGTTTTGATCGGCATTTTTAGGAAAACCGTAAGTCCGATCAGTCTGAAAAGATATAGCAACTAACTTCAGATCAGTTTGAGTGTCTGAGCCGAGTTTGGAGTATGTAGTGTTAAAGCTCTAGGACGAGTTTGAGTCAACAGTTTTTAACAGAAGAATAATAATAATAACTAGATGCAAAAGTTCGTCAAGACAAACTTTAAGTTGGCTTGAGAAAGTTTGGACCAGAACGTTTTTTTGCTAGGCGGTTGCTAGGGTGTTCTGGGTGGTTGCTGTGGTGTTGCTAGGCGGTTGCTAAGGTATTTTGGGTGGTTGCTAGGCGGTTGCTAGGGTGTTCTGGGTGGTTGCTATGGTGTTGCTAGGCGGTTGCTAGGGTGTTCTGGGTGGTTGCTAGGTGGTTGCTAGGGTGTTTTGAGTGGTTGCTAGGCGGTTGCTAGGGTATTCTGGTTGGTTGCTAGGGTGTTTTGGGTGGTTGCTAAGGTGTTGCTAGGCGGTTGCTAGGGTATTCTGGGTGGTTGCTAGGCGGTTGCTAAGGTATTTTGGGTGGTTGCTAGGCGGTTGCTAGGGTGTTCTGGGTGGTTGCTAGGGTGTTGCTAGGCAGTTGCTAGGGTGTTCTGGGTGGTTGCTAGGGTGTTGCTAGGCGGTTGCAAGGGTGTTCTGGGTGGTTGCTAGGTGGTTGCTAGGGTGTTTTGGGTGGTTGCTAGGCGGTTGCTAGGGTATTCTGGTTGGTTGCTAGGGTGTTTTGGGTGGTTGCTAGGGTGTTCTGGGTGGTTGCTAGGGTGTTGCTAGGTGGTTGCTAGGGTGTTCTGGGTGGTTGCTAGGCGGTTGCTAGGGTGTTGTGGGTGGTTGCTATGGTGTTGCTAGGTGGTTGCTAGAGTATTCTAGGTGGTTGCTAGGCGGTTGCTAGGGTGTTCTGGGTGGTTGCTATGGTGTTGCAAGGCAGTTGCTAAGGTATTCTGGGTGGTTGCTAGGCGGTTGCTAGGGTGTCCTGGGTGGTTGCTATGGTGTTGCTAAGGTATTCTGGGTGGTTGCTATGATGTTACTACGTGGTTGGTAGTTGTCACAGATGGTTACTATGGAGTCTTTATAGAGTTCTTAGCATGATCTTGGCATGATATAGCACTTAACTAATAGCTATTAGCATGTAGCTATTCACTGCTAGCATGTGTAGCATGTTGGAAGTGCTGTTTGCTAGCATGAGTCAAAAGAGCCAAACCTCATCTCTATACGATGTTCTGATACAGAGATATAGGTCTTGCAAAACGGTTGCTAGGGTACTCAAGTTTGGTTGCTATGGAGTTGCTTGGGAGCTGGGAGCTTTAAACGTAAGAAGTTTAAAGTGGTTTGAAGTTTAAAGTAGTTTACAGTAGTTTGAAGTTCATGACAGATAGATAGATAAATAAGTTAGATACACACACACACACGCGCACACACACACACACACACACACACACACACACACACACACACACACACACACACACACACACACACACACACTAACTCGCTCACACACTCACTCAGACACACACGCACACTCAAGAGTTTATGAGTTTAGAGTTTATAAGTGTATCAATTGATGAGTTTATAAGTGTATGAGTTTTTGAGTTTATAAATTTAAATGAGTTTAGAGTTTATAAGTTTAAATGAGTTTAAGAGTTCAGAGTTTATTAATTTATGAGTTTAAGAGTTCATAAGTCTATGAATTCATGAGTTTATAAGTTAATTAGTTTATAAGTGTATGAGTTTAGAGTTCATTAGTTTAAATGAGTCTCATTGGCTAATATAGTATATAGAACGGCAGTTTGGTTTAGTCTTCAAGGTATTTTGATTTGAATTTTCGTCGGTTGGTGAGTTTGAATCTAAATTTGAATTTTTTAGAACTCCCCAATGCAAGTCAATGGGAGTTTTTCCGAGTTTTGATCGTCATTTTTAGGAAAACCGTAAGTCCGTTCAGTCTGAAAAGATATAGCAACTAACTTCAGATCAGTTTGAGTGTCTGAGCCGAGTTTGGAGTATGTAGAGTTAAAGCTCTAGGAGGAGTTTGAGTCAACAGTTTTTTTACAGAAGAATAATAATAATATTAATAATAATAATAATAATAATAAGTTTAAATAGGATTTCAATATGTTGGCTCTCTCAAGCCAACTTAATAATAATAAGTTTAAATAGGATTTCAGTAAGTTGGCTCTCTCAAGCCAACTTAATAAGTTTAAGTACAATATCAGTAAGTTGGCTCTCTCAAGCCAACTTAATAATAATAATAATAAGTTTAAATAGGATTTCAATATGTTGGCTCTCTCAAGCCAACTTAATAATAATAAGTTTAAATAGGATTTCAGTAAGTTGGCTCTCTCAAGCCAACTTAATTAAAGGGATACTTCACCTCTGGGAAGATGAATGTGTATTTAAAATAGGTCATTTAAGTAGAAGAAATGTGAAGAAATTTTTGAATTTGGAGCTTTCTAGACTGAGAAAAGCCAGAAAATTTATTTTTGGCTTATGTGGATGAAAGACAACAACTCCCAGAATGCACTTGCTTCGCTGCCTTAGGAGGCCACGCCTACCGGTAAGAGTGCGTAGTTGAAAACAACAAGGCTAGCCTACGTGATGAGTTTGCCAGTGATTTAGAGATCAGCCAAAATGTCCGGAATTCGGCTTTTGCGTTCTACAGTCGCCATTCATCATGTTTACTGTGGCGAGCAGGACGAGGCTGACGGCCGCGGGAGAACGGCGCGATACCGGTGGCGTCATTACTGAGACGCGCCGGGTCTCGCATCGCTCACGGAGGAGCGGGAATTTTCTTAGCAATGGTAAAACGCACATCAACCGATCAATTGTTTAGCGTTAATGTAAACACTACATTCAGATTCACCAATCGGAATGAATTCAGTTAGATTGAAACAAAAGGTGCATGTGCATGTAAACATGGCGACCGCAGAACGCAAAAGCTGAATCCCGTACATTTTGAACGCTCTCGCCCGCCGGACAAGTCCGGGAAAAAGAGGATGGTATAACCCCTACTTACTCAGCTTTCTCCTACTATTCAGCTTTCTCCACAGAACAAGAGCCTGCTAGCTTAGCTTCCAAAGAAAGACGGCTGACTGTGTGTACATTCTGTGAGTGAAATCCCACCTCCTATGGGCGGGCTGAAAACATGCGGAACAACGCCATCTACTGGCTGTAGTCTTTAGCCTCTGGCCAGAAAATCCTCCGATGACGCAAAATGACGATTTTTGCGTCATCTGAGGATTTTTTCCAGACAAAAAATACATAAATCTCTTGTCTCAGGGGGATATGAGGGTGGAAAGCATGGTAATTCGAAAATACTACAGGTTTTCTACTAATACAAAGCTTAATGCTAAATCCTGAAGTATCCCTTTAAGTAAAGTTCTTTATGCACTTGCAGGTAGGCTAGTTCCTCCATATGACAGTTATCTGAGAGGGTTTATTCGCTGTCCAGTGCAATGGAAACAAATGGACATTATAAAGTCTTATACTTTCTTTCCTTTGGAAAGTTAGAAAATGTCCACTTACTGCACATATTTCAGCCACTACTTTCTTGGGAACAGATACAAGTGTTGGTGTATTATGTAAAAGTGCACAAAAGAGGAAAACACAATGTCATTACAATGAACTACACTGGGGAAAAATGTGATCAATAACTCATGGCAAAATATGTGTACATTAACATAAGTTTATCAGTTTTCACTTTCACAAGTCAAAGCAATTCGTCATTACTCAAGATTTAACAGTTGAAATGACTATACGGCCTTAATTTAATGCAGCAAAAAATATTTTACAGTGTAGGCTACTAAGATCTATATCTTGATTGCTTTTGTAAACAGACAACCATTTATTTAACAGTGCCTTTTATAAAAGAGACTATAATATAACTAAAAATGACCATTATGTAGAATATTTTTGTACTTCACTTTTATTTGTTCCCATGTTCTAGTGTGGTGACTCTGACATTACAATGAACAAAGTAATAATGCAATATATTAAAATACAAAAATATAGGCTAATAAGTGATAAAAACATCTAACATGGCCACTTCTAACGGATTTAAATTGTCTGCTACTTTTTGCCAGCCCTCTCTCCTGGCTTTTGCAGACTTTGAGGTGTTCCCTGGCATTTTGATTAAACATTAAAATTCAGAATAAACTTCGACTATTAGTTCTTGCTCTGCTGAGGAGAAAAACTGAGCGCGCTCTTTGGCCACGCTGAACAGCCAATAGCAGCGTTGCTGATCAATGTTTCTACTATCGATACATATCCCCTTTTAAACTTCGCATGAACGCGCAATTATCTCAGATAACTCAATCCAGCTATACTAATCATATCCGACAAGTGTGTTCGAAGAACCGAGTTAGCCAAATCATGATTAGCACGATGATATCATATTGGATGTGTCATTTGATCTCGGATGTTTTAAGCAACGTACGAAGAACGGACCCCAGTTCTCCAGTTTCATTTTATCTTAAACAACTAAAACCTTATACAAACCCCCCAAAAAAGAAAAGAAAACATTGCTTAGTAATACCCTTCCCGCACCCCATATTTTGACAACATTCTGGGAAAACAATTTTTTTCCATTTTGTTTGTTACACAGTTCTTCAAAACAGTTTAAGGATCTACACACTGAAAACAAGCACACAACTGCATGCCCACATTTTGACCCCAGTTGGTTAACAAGGCTTTAAACTTACAGTGTCACAATTGTCAGTCAGGCTACTCAGTTCCCACCACATTAAGGTAGATGACCATTGATTTGAATAAAATATAGGAAAAAATAAAAAAGGAAACAGAGAGAAGACGAAGTAGAATATAAAATAAAAAGGTGTCTCATACTTCAGGCAATACTTTAAGATTCTCAAAATATGTCACAAAGGGTTGCCATTTTAAGTAAAATTTCTGGACTGTCCCTTTCAACGTGAATTTAACTTTTTCTAGTTTAAGAAAAAATAAAACATCCCTTAACCATGCGGCCACCGCTGGTGGAGTAGCAGATGTCCAAACCAATAAGATTCTACGATGGGCAAGAAGTGATGTAAAAGCAATAATGTCTGATTGGTCCCGGGTTAAAGTTAAGCTCTCCTTTGGAATACCAAATATTGCAATCAACGGACAGGGCTTAATTTGAATTTTTATGACTTCGGATGAAGTTTGAAAAACAGATGACCAATATTGATTTAGATTGGGGCACAACCAAAACGTGTGTGCTAAATCAGCTGGAGAGAGGGAGCATCTATTACAACTCCCGTCCGTTCCTGGATATATATCGGAACTGGGCCCAGATTCAAAAGCCTAATTTATACTTCTGCGTCGAACTCACGCCGTAGCTACGTCGTAGGCTGTGTGTAGCGCGCGTACCCTTCGGCGTACCCTGACGTGCACCTCTCCAAAAATGTAACAACGCGTCAACTCTACGCGGACGCAAGCGCTGTGATTGGTCTGCTAGGACCGCTCCCTCGGGTTTCACATGCTCCCTCTGCGCGCGTGAACTCGGACAACGACGCAGAAGTATAAATGAAAACCAACGCGTTGCCTACAGCGTAGAGGCTCCGGCGTAGGTCTGACGCAGAAGTATAAATCAGCCTTAAGGGTGGACAGTTGTTATGGAAGCAGACGGACAACAAGGTAAGTAATGATAATGGTGTTTATTAAAACAGCAGAGTATCGGAAGTGAAATAAACGTGCAGAAATGGGTGAGTATCAGAGTTCAGATATGGTGAATCCTTGAATGAAATCCGTTAATGAATAATAGTTCTTTTCCTTGCAGGAACAACGGGAGGAGATTTCCAGAATGAATACAAACTCCGTTTGAAGAGGATCGGCAGGCTTACGGCACACACTCACGCACCGCTGACAGGACTGACAGACTTACGGCTCACACACCGCTGGAGGCGAGATCTGGACAGACTGGAATGGAACAGAATTCAGGTAAGAAATCACAGGTACGTATGGTTAGTGAAACTCGCAGAGAGAAGCACTAAGAGTCCGCTTCGTATCAACGAGCCCAGACAATGAGAGGTGCGTGGTGTGTGCTTATGAAGCAGAGTGGCTGATAGGGTGCAGGTGTGTATCGTTAAAACTCAGGTGACTGTGATCGCTGGGTGATTGTGGTGGAAGAACCTGGCCAATCCGTGACAACAGTACTATGGGATTGGAGGTAAACCTGGATCACTTTGTGGGCAGGGAGGAGTACACCAAAGCAGGGAGGGACGACGAGTGGCAAGAGTGTGCCTCAAGTGTACACCAGTCGGTGTCTGGCACATGGAGCCATAATAAAATATAATAAAAATAATAAAATTAGCCCCAAGAAGAGAGGTGAAGGAACGCTTAATGTTTATTCCAAGATATTTGAAACCAGAATGTGTTAGGTGAAAGGGGACTGCTTCTTGTTTAATTTGCATTGCCAAATCATTAATGGGGAAGCATTCGCTTTTCTGATAATTAAGTTATTATAGATTTTGAATTATAGATATTGAAGTTTCTTAATAGACTTAATAGAGAGGGTCGAAGTCTGCCAATATTTCTGGGGTGGAAAAACGCAGCTTTCGAGACCATTTGCAAACCATTTTGGGCATCAAATGTCAGCTGTGAATCAAAAATAAAGCCAAGATTACACACTAGAGATAATGTAGACACTAAATCAGAGTCAGTAAACAGATTGAGATTATTATATTTAAGAGTATTTCTGAGAAGTTTTATACATACAGCCCCTGACCTGCACTCTGAACGTAGCCTGAAAGAGCTCTGGGTTGGCGAGGTTGATGTGAACCGTTGTTTAAATACCACTTCACAATTGTCAATGGTTGTGTTTAATGTTATTTAACTTATTTTGTTACCTTTCATTATACATGGCATTTTACATGTTTAATGTAATTACTGTTACTGTTCTGTTGGCATATTGCTAAAATAAATAAAAAAATGTAAAAAAAATTGGCAGGTGTTTTTCACTTTATCTGTCATAATACATCAGTACACAATATAACAATTTTAATATTAAAAGATAAATTGTATGTTATACAGTATTTTGTTATTTTTGCAAAGTGTACTATTTTCAAACTGTTTTATGGGTTGCTTATTTAACTAGAACTGACAAATGTGCAAGTGACTGAATGAACCCAAACTAAATTATTCATCAGTACACTAACACAGTTCAATAATATATTACATACAAATATGGTATATTTTATTATTCAAGAAAGAGTGTCAAAAAGACAACAAATAAATTGCATTCGTATGTTCTATTAACCTGGGAACAGTATGCATTCAACAATTTTGTTTATTTAATTCAATCCAAAATATTATGAACAAGGTCTTTGGCTGGATTCGAACCCACGTGTTGAAGAGTGCCTGCAATAGGAAACAGTGTAATATAAATGCAGGATTATTCAGCACATAAACTTGAATCACCAAGCAAACATTAGGAAAGTAGTCTCTCTGAAAGTCCCTTCTTATTTTTTCTCCTCTCTCTTTTTCTTCCCTTCTTCCATGTATTTAATGGACTATTGTTCCCCAGTTTATGATCTGAGAGTAACTGCAGTCATGATATCACCATTTCAAGATCATTGTCAGGAGGTTTAAAGTGTTTACAGTTTAAGAAAGGCTTATTGAGTCTTTCACCTGAGGGTCGTTTTACAGTGTTCATTGGAACTGTAAATATATTGCACACAAAAGGACTCTTATTTTGAAAGAGCGACAGACTGACGTAATTTTTGAGGAAGTGCTCCAGCTGCATCGCACAGTTCAATGACAGGAGATCACCGGGTACAGGCACGTGCCTGTTTTCCTGCTAGATATTTTTATAATTGGTCAATAATGGCATAGATATTTACATGTGAGTTACTTCTTTCTTTTTACTATATAAATAAGAATTTATTTATTTATTTATTTTAAAAATGAATGAAACTACAAAGCAAGGAGGGTGCACACGTACTCTTGCATTAACTGTGTGCTCTGCAGCCATTGGTGGCACTTTTCAGTATGGCTATAATATTTCTATCATTAATGCACCCACATCTTATATTCAGAAGTTCATTAATGAAACCTGTATGAAGAGATGGGGTACAGCTCTTGAGCCTAGTCAGGTGACACTGATATGGACCTTTATTGTTTCCACTTACTCACTCGGAGGACTTTTGGGATCCCTGCTTGCTGGCCCAATGGCTATTAAGTTTGGACGGAAGGGTTCCCTTCTGCTGAACAACAGCTTTCTCTTTCTGAGTGCAGTCCTGGCTCTGAGCAGTCGCTCGGCTGAGTCCTTTGAGATGATCATTCTGGCACGTCTGCTTGTGGGGGTAAATGCTGGTGTTAGTATGAACGTCCAGCCCATGTACTTCGGAGAAAGTGCACCTAAGAACCTGAGAGGTGCCGTTGCCTTTTCTTCGGCTGTTTTCACTGCTCTAGGGATCCTGATGGGCCAGATAATGGGTCTGACTGAAGTTTTGGGGAGTGAGTTTCTCTGGCCTTATCTACTGGCAAGCAATGCTCTCCCCGGACTAGTACAGCTGATCACCTTGCCCTGGTTTCCAGAGAGCCCGCGTTACTTGCTCATTGACCGAGGGGATAGAGAGGCGTGCGGTCAGGCCCTGAAACGCCTCAGAGCGTGCAGTGTTTTCACTGAAGAGATGGAAGAGATTCTCCAGGAGCGGGCAGGAGCGGGTGATGCCCATGCCAAGACACTGTGGGAACTGATCCGAGACAGAAGTCTCCGCAGGCAGCTCTGCATTGTAATGGCTGCCAGCAGTGCCATGATGCTGTGTGGAAATGATTCCATTTACTTCTATGCCTCCTATATCTTTCAGGAAGCCGGTATTCCAATGGACAAGATTCAGTATGTCACAATCGGCACGGGTGCCTGTGAGTTCACTTCCGCTCTGGCCTGTAATCTCCTGATCGAGAATGTTGGACGCAGGTTACTCCTCGCAGGCGGCTATCTGTTCATGGCTTGCTGGGCGGTGGTCTTCACCATTGCTCTCTCGCTGGAGGGCAAAGTGGCCGGCATGCCATATCTGAGTATGGCCTGCGTGTTCGCCTACATCTTCAGTTTTGGCATGGGTCCCGCAGGAGTCACCGGGATCCTCCCAGCCGAGCTCTTTGACCAACTGACACGTCCCGCAGCTTACATGGTTGCCGGATCCATGATGTGGCTTAATCTCTTCATCATAGGAATGGCATTTCCATTCATAGTTAATGGCCTGGGACAGTTCTGCTTCATTCCCTTCTGCGCTGTTTGTGTGGCTGCTTGTGTTTTTATCAGTTTCACTTTACCTGAAACCAAAGGGAGGACACTGGCAGAGATCACTGAGGAGTGGAATAAGAAAGATACAGCTAATGGACGTCCTAAATATAGTCAACAATCGCAAAGTCTGACTGATCCACCAGAATGCCAAGAGACTGAGAAGATCTGAGTGAAATCTGGCTCAATTCTGCTTTTACTTTTATCAGTTTGACTTGTTTCTATTTTGACACAAATTTTTTGTCTTAATTTATTCATAATTTATTCAAAATTTGTGAGAATGGCATACGTTTTTCAAAACTATATGAAACCTGCATGAATACAAAAACAAAAATACAAGTTGATGTAGAATTTATTTTGTTTTGTTTTTTGTTTTTACGTCAAGGTAATGTCACTGTAACTATCTCTTTCTTAATGTTTTTACTTTCTGCTGTGACGCACTTTGAGCTGGATTTAATGTAAAAATGTTGCATTCAAGTCCTTATTTAATCAAACAAGGTAATGAAGTTAGATTTTATATTAGTTTACCTTTATTATTTATTCTGTCAGTCTTTCACCTTCCTCCTTCCTATTTGAATGTTGAAAATCAGCTAGAAATACAATACATGCAATTGTAAAAAACAAAACAGGTGCATGTTGGAAATGTATGTAGAATTTGATTCTCTATTTCAGGGATACAGGTTTTTTGTTGTATGGTTGTTTTTATTTTTTTACTATTTCCCAGAATACTTGAATCTTCATGCCTGCAAAAGTGAAATGCAATTTGCACTTATGTATTTACCTCATTCTGTGTCTCCAATGCAAGATTGTTCATTATTTATAAAAGAGTTACTTCTTTTGAAAGCCACACCCAAAGAGCAGTGCACTATATTACCCTGTGTCTTGCATTTGTCAGAGATCAAGACAGTATGAGATGTCTGTATGAGAGATTGCAAGGTATTTGCTTGATGTACCAGCAGATGGCACTATATCACCATCAGTGTTTTCTTCTGTATGTACTGTATGTCTTCTCAGTTAACCAAAACAAGAATATTCACAGCATGCCATTGCATTTAGATGTAAAAGAAGACAATCTGTATCAACACAAAATAACATTAATTTGTGCCTTAGAGTTTCACATATTTTCTGCCTACTAACCTGCCTATGTAATCTACAAAGTAATATAACCTATATTCAACCAAATTAAATGGAATATTCTCCAAATGTTTTGAATTGCATGATGATTAATCATTTGTCCTAATTCTTATAATTCATGTGTAAGAACTTTGTTAAATCAAAATGCTGTTTTTATGAGAATATATTCTACTCAGTTTGTAGTGTAAAATAAGTTGCTTGATGAAAGAGTCTCACTGTTCCTTCCATTGATGATTGATATGATTAAGCTAGACATTTTTTTTGCACATGATAAATGATACTTTGCATGTAATTGCATTCAATGTGTAATGTGTAACAACTGGCCACTACAGTACATTGGAAAATATACATAACCGGAAATAAGTGAGATGTATTATTTCAAAACGGAAGTAAGTCACGAAGCTCAGTGCAAGTGGTCCATTGATGTGTATCCATGAGGATCACCTTTCTGCTGGGAGGTAATGAGGCTACATCTTGCTATAGGTGAGGGCCTGACTTGTGTACTGTATTTTCATGCCTGACTCGTGTACTGTAACCAGTCTTGCCATTATTAGTTGCTTCAACAACATTTCCTCCAACTTAGATGAATGCACCAAAAGAGTTAAAAGGGACTGAGGTGCAGTGCATGTCCAGGCTGAGTAATAATTACCAATCTCAATAAATCTGTTGATTAGCAGATTATTTTGGATGAGTTCATTTAGAGAGTGTTGTGACTGTGGTGGCTCAGTTGTCACATTTATGTGCCAGTCTTTGTCTCTAACAATAAAAAAGGTGGACATTTTCAACTGCTTTTCATAGGCAAGACTTTGAGGTACAATATGAGAAATCATCATTGCTGTCAAAGTTTGACATCTTGCCCCACTTTCCCTAATTAGATATATGATTAACATATTTAACTGATTATAGCTTAACTATAGTCACACATCAAGGCACAAGTCTCAAGTCCCTACAATCAAGTCTCAAGCAAGTCTCAAGTCCCTACAATCAAGTCTCAAGCAAGTCTCAAGTCGCAGTGAATATGAACCAAGCAAGTCAAGTTGTGATGGTCGTGTCTGATATCCCTTGCCAGTTATTATGCACACAGCAAATCTCATTTTATGAATAAAGTTAATTTCAAAGTAAATCTGTAGATTTAGCATGCTTATGTTTTTTCTATGCTTGTGGCTTACATTGTTTATCAATAATAATGTTGTGATGATTTATATAAAAATTATTTAATTACTTTAGTTGTTATAAAGTCATTATAGAGTCATGCAATTCAAGTCAAGTCAAGTCTCGAGTCATTGGATCTCAATTCAATCAAGTCAAGTCATTTTCTTAATTTGCTCAAGCAAGTCTCAAGTCCTTAAATTTGCAGCTCGAACCAGACTCGAGTCAAGTCATGTGACTTGAGTCCCCCACCTCTGGCATGGGTAAATCTGGTAAATAATTATGTTTCATAGTCTGTCTTACTTTCCTTTTAAGCAGAATGGCCACATTTAAATACAATCATGTGAAGTCAAAAGTTTCACTATATGTGATTCTAATAAGCTTCAATCATTTTCAGTGAGTAAACTATACACAAAATAGATGAGTTGCAACTACTTGCAACGAGCACATTTAGGCCACGTCCACACGGGGCAATCCAATGGTCTCCATTGACTTTGCATTGCCTGAAGCTTCTTCCTTGTCATTTCTGACTTATAAAAAAAACAAAAACAATGTCTAAAAGCTGCTATGTGACAAGGTGTACAGCAAACAAGCTAAAAAAAAACAAAATAAGTTTTCATAACCTGTCGACCCCCAAAAAACAAGCATTTTAAGGACACAAAAGTGGATCCGGTGTGGGCATGGTTTTCAGAATATGACGCGTGTCGCTCTGTCTCATAAAGCCAGGGGCCTTTGCAAAGGTCAGCGGGGCTGAGGTGCAGACAGAAATAAAGCAGCACTGATTGGAAGCATGTGGAAATGGAAATGCATACACACACACACACACACACACACACACACCGCTCCTCTATTATCTCTTGCTTTTTGGTTGTTTAAGTTGGAGTAATTTCCCCTCGCTGAGAGCTGCCTTTCTTTGTATTTTATTACAGAAATATGGAGTTACTGATACACTAGAGCACTTCACAGAAATCCATTAGGAGCTGTGACCTTTTGCTAACCCTGCTTTGAAACATTAAAAGAGCACAAAGCAAGTAGAGCTTTAGTTGTGTGACCTTGAATCGCTGTTATTATGCTGATATCATGGTGACCTTAAGATTATTAAAGATTGTGTGTGTGTGTGTGTATGTTTTACAGTGTATTAGCATAATAGACTTCTGTAATGAAGTAGTAAATCATAAATGTTTTCCTATGTATAAGAAACAATAGATCAAATATATCATGATAAAGTGATAAAATGGTAAGAAATAGATCGCTCTTAGATAGCGAGATGTTTGTTAAATGTTTCTTGAACTATGGACACTTCAGATTTGTCTTTCTATTTTATTGGGATCATATTTTAAGATATCAGTGCAAGTTTCTTTCAGTTAAAACAGCTCAAACATTCATTTTAGTCTGGACAAGGCTTAAACCTTATCTGTGAAACCAGGGGTATGTATTATATATACATAATTATTAATTTAATTAGCATTTATCCAGTTAGTCATTAGAAATGCATAGGCATAGAAATATATTCAATTTCTGTACTCACTAACCAATGAGTTCATCTGATATTTATTACTGACTTTATTTGCATAGATAGCAGCCAAGCTTAATGAGATTCTCAAGTGGCTTACAAAGTCTTTTTAAAATGAGTGAGGTTGAGCAAAGAAAGCATGCTTCTCAGGAAATCAGGCTTTTATGGTCTGTTTTTGTCCCTGTTAGCTGCTGTGTTGGTGTTGTGGCTTCATTGTTTCAAGAAGAGACAGCAAGCTGACTGGGTCTTAGAAGAGCATGCGTTTATTGAAGCAAACAGAAGATCAAAGAAAGGGACAATGAGTTTCCCAAACAGCACTTTTAAAATGAGAGAATCTATACTGTGAAAAATGCATTTGAAGTGAAAGAAATATAATTCTGATAACTATATATATATATATATATATATATATATATATATATATATATATATATATATACAACAGTAGCTTTAAAAGCATGTCAGGGCAGTAGCATAAATTATTTTGTCAAGCAGATAACAGATTCTTAAACATGAGAATCAGTTTAAACGTTGCAATGAATGATCCACACTATTGTCATGGTGGGTTGCAGGAAGGCAGACGGAAACGAGGATATAATTCCACAACAAAGGTTTATTAATAATCAAACACAGGACGGCAGAACAGGCAGCAACACACACACTAAATAAGACGGAGATCGGACAAGGACTAACAGAACTTAAATACAAACAGTAGCTGTGTCCCAATGTGAAGGCTGCATCCTTCAAAGGACTGAAGACTTCAAGGATGCAGCCTATACGTCCTTCGAAGGACGCACCATGTAGCCTTCATAGGATTTCCTAATTGCGCAACCAGGTGTTTCTGATCACCGCTCCTCAATGGTGCTAGAGGGCAACTGCCATCCTGATAATTCATTTGATATAGCCTAATTGAGTAAACAGCTATAGAGCCAGAATTGGCTATTGTCATTTTCATGTTTTATATTTTACTGGAGGACATGTTGAGGATGTTTCAGCCCCAGCGCTGCCGGATCATGTATTTTCGGTTTAGCCCTGTTTGAATATAAAACCCAATTGAATATAATAAAGTCCAGTATTATATAAGTCCAGTATAATAAAGACATTTTAATTAAGGAGTGCCTCAGCTATCAGAGAATTCCTTCTCTACACTGCCTCTTAGATGTTCTACCTTGGACCGAAGAGCACCCAAATCAAACTCAAAAGGAATTGAGCATGCCATTCATCTTGAATCTAAAAAGTCCAGTATTTCTCGCGCTCGTCATCGGCAGCTGTCACTGTTGCTAGGCGACAAGAACAAAGCTCTGTAGGCTAGACCGGTCCGAGCGCTTCAGATGCGCCCTTTGATATGGGACGCAGCTGTAGTTAGCAACAATTTGTTAATATTGTGACAATAGACCGACATTTTGTTACTTTAATTTTCGGAACTGCATATTTCGTTAAATATTCACGAACAAATGTGAAGTAACCTAAGTACCTTTTTTCCCTCACATATGATTTTACATTAAACTACACAAAAGTATATAATGTAACAACCTTGAAAATATTCAGAAGTAAAATGCAGTAGTATAGCATAATATAAATACAAAACTATAATAAAAACCCTGACAAGGAGTTTTTCCCCTGCAGAATACATACAGTTTTACTCTTGATACTAAAACCTTGTTATTAAAAGTACTTTTTTTCAGAAATTACTCTTTTTTTAAAAACAAACAAAAAAAAACTCAGTGACATGGCAGCCATCGATTGAGTCAGCCCTGCAAACCTGTTGGTAGACAACTTAGTGCAGTGGTTCTCAATCCTGGTCCTGGGGACCCACAGCTCTGCACAGTTTGTATGTCTCCCTCATTTAACACACCTGATTCAGATCATCTTCTCGTTAGGAAAGAGCTCTGAACTGAACTGAGGGTGTCAGATAAAGGAGACATATAAAATGTGCAGAGCTGTGGGTCCCCAGGACCAGGATTGAGAACCACTGACTTAGTGGATAGTGGAAATATGCACTCAAACACTCTGGAGACCATCCCAGATGATGTCCCACCAGCAGGAGGCCTTACCAGGGGCAGCCCATCCCGGTCTAGCAGCTCCAGGGTCTCCCTGCTCAGCTGAATACAAGTCTACATCATTTTTTTCTTATTTTATGTACTGTAGATGTTTGTTGATTTTGATGTGTTTAACGTATGTTGTTAAAAGTTGGAAAAAGTACTTTAATGTAGCCTGTGGAACAAATGATTTTCATTTACCAATTTTATTTGAAAAAAAAAAAAAGGAATACAAGAGTTTGTTTCAAGTAGAAATTATGACTGTCAAAAAAATAAACAATGTCCAGAACAATTCATTCTCTTTTATTTACACATTTAAAGTTGCATAAAAAGAATGTACAGATTTTTTCTTTCCTTTTAAAAAGTAAAAGTGAAAAAAGTTAAAAAAGAATACGTAGAAAAAATACATATTTTTCAATCATTCTCTCAAGAAGAGAAAACAGCCTGTCCATCCTCTCCCTACTCTCCTGTGCTCTCTTTGCCTCTGCCTTCGTGCTGGTGCTGCTGGTGCTGGCTCCTCCTCACCGTGGGCACCCACTGCTGAACTCGGCCCTGAGGACAAACCAGGGCCAAGTTTCAGCAGTGGGTTTCCCACTCACACCCTCACCTGTCCCAGGACACTTGCAATCCTAAGGGCAGAGCAAATGAACCATGGCTTGTTAACAACAACAGCACAATACATTTCAGCAAAGACGTGTGTATTAACTGTCTTACTTTGTATTTTTTTTCTCCTGAATTGCTCTAAAAAAGCTTAACACATGGGTGCAATCTTAAGTGCATTGTTAACACTGCAAAATATGACATATCAAGACATGCATACAAAATACTTAAGAAATCATATTTCTATATACTCAAATTTGGTTAAAACCACATAGCTTTCATGACAGCACTACAAAAACACATAACAGTGAAACTCCATTCCCTTATCAACTGCTTTTCTTATTGTTGTGGGCTTTATAGGGTGAATGATATTTCTTATAATACACAAGATTACACGAGATAGACTAGTGCAAATATTAGAAATAGGTCGTTAAACTAATATTAGCACAAGATTTGCCTCAAACTACCTGACAAATGAAGCCACACAATGGTGACGAAGGAGTTAAGATGAAGTTTATAATAAACTTTAACTCTGGCTAGTTATTTGAGTAAATGAAAACATAACACTTACATTCAAATTTGAATTTGCTGTCCACCACCGATCTCTAGTCTCGGCCGCCTTTAAAAATAAATAAATAAATGCTGTCGTCAACGGCGTGCAATGACTTATGGGGTAGAATAGGGTAGGATAGGCCGCTAAGTGTCCATTTATGTATCCTTCCTTTCACGGGGAAACGAAGGGCGCATTTGGCGTCGCTTATGAATCAGGGTAGCCTTCAAATCAAATCAAATCAAATCAAATCAAAGTTTATTTATAGAGCGCCTTTTTGAAACAGCAGGTGTTCACCAAAGTGCTGTACATACAATATAAAATAAACAGTAAAACTAAAAAGAATAAAATAAAATAAATAAAAACACAATAAAAAAGCAATAAATAAATACAATAATGAATTATAACACACACTTAAAAAGAATTCCTAACAGGTAACTCTCATACTGTGTTATGTGCTGTACTACACAAATATGTTTTTAAATGTAATTTAAAAACAGCAAGTGAAGGTGCCTGCCTAATGTACAAAGGTAAATTATTCCAGAGATTTGGGGCCGCCACTGCAAAGGCACGGTCACCTCTGCTCTTTAATCTTGCATTGGGGGAGACTAAAAACAGTTGCCCAGCAGACCTAAGTGCTCTGGATGGAACATATGGCTGTAATAGATCTGAGAGGTATTTAGGAGCAGTGTTATTTAATGATTTAAAAATTAAAGTAAAATCTTAAAATCAATTCTAAAACGAACTGGCAACCAGTGAAGGGAAGCTAATATAGGTGTAATGTGGTCCTGTTTGCGTGTCCTTGTTAATAGACGTGCAGCCGCATTTTGTACCCTCTGCAAACGTGTTAGAGATGCCTCACCAATGCCTACATAGAGACTATTACAATAGTCCAGGCGGGATGATATAAAAGCGTGGATGACCTTCTCAAAATCAGTAAAAGATACAAATGACTTGACTTTAGATAATTGCCTTAACTGATAAAAACACGATTTAACTACCAAATTAATCTGTTTATCTAGTTTAAAGTCACCGTCCATTAATACACCTAGGTTTTTTACAACGGGCTTCACATATGACTTTAAGTCGCCAAGATCTACATCAGGGGTATTGATGGTACCACCAGGTCGAAACAAAATGATTTCAGTTTTATCTTCATTGAACTTTAAGAAATTGGAGGCCATCCAGGCTTTAATATCCTCAAGACATCTCAACAAAGGTGCTATAGAGTTTGCATTGTTTCGTTTCAAAGGCAGATAGAGTTGCGAGTCATCTGCATAACAGTGAAACGAGATGCCATGTTTCCTAAATATGGACCCTAAAGGTAATATATATACAGGTGCTGGTCATATAATTAGAATTTCATCAAAAAGTTGATTTATTTCAAGAATTCAACTTAACAGGTGAAACTAATATATTATATAGACTCATTACATGCAAAGTGAGATATTTCAAGCTTTTATTTGTTATAATTTTGATGATTATGGCTTACAGCTTATGAAACCCACGAAATCAAAATCCCAGAAAATTAGAATATTACATGAAATCACACAGTAATTACACAGTGATACCATGGTCATTGAACCAGGTTTTGGTTCTTTTGGCATTGTGGGCAGGTGCAAATCCTGCTGGGAAATGAAGGAAGCATGAAGTGCTCTGAAAATGTCCTGGTAGACGGCTGCGTTGACTCTGGATTTAATAAAGCACAGTGGACCAAAGTCCTCTTTTCTGATGAGAGCAAATTTTGCATCTCATTTGGAAACCAAGGTCCCAGAGTCTGGAGGAAGAATGGAGAGGCACACAATCCAAGATGCTTGAAGTCCAGTGTGAAGTTTCCACAGTCAGTGATGGTTTGGGGTGCCATGTCATCGGCTGGTGTTGGTCCACTGTGTTTTCTGAGGTCCAAGGTCAACGCAGCCGTCTACCAGGACATTTTAGAGCACTTCATGCTTCCTGCTGCTGACCAACTTTATGGAGATGCAGATTTCATTTTCCAACAGGACTTGGCACCTGCACACAGTGCCAAAGCTAGTACCTGGTTTAAGGACCATGGTATCCCTGTTCTTAATTGGCTAGCAAACTCGCCTGACCTTAACCCTATAGAAAATCTATGGGGTGTTGTGAAGAGGAAGATGCGATACGCCAGACCCAACAATGCAGAAGAGCTGAAGGCCACTATCAGAGCAACCTGGGCTCTCATAACACCTGAGCAGTGCCACAGACTGATCGACTCCATGCCACGCCGCATTGCTGCAGTAATTCAGGCAAAAGGAGCCCCAACTAAGTATTGAGTGCTGTACATGCTCATACTTTTCATGTTCATACTTTTCAGTTGGCCAGCATTTCTAAAAATCCTTTTTCTGTATTGGTCTTTAGTAATATTCTAATTTTCTGAGATACTGAATTTGGGATTTTCATTAGTTGTCAGTTATAATCATCAAAATTAAAAGAAATAAACATTTGAAATATATCTGTCTGTGTGTAATAAATGAATATAATATACAAGTTTCACTTTTTGATTGGAATTACTGAAATAAATAAACCTTTTCATGATATTCTAATTATATGACCAGCACCTGTAAAGAAAATAAAATGGGTCCAAGAATGGAACCCTGAGGGACTCCACATACAAGAGATGCAGTAGAAGACACAAATTCCCCAAGACGTACCGAGAAAGTTCTTTCACCCAGATAAGATCTAAACCATTGTAATGCGGCACCCTTTACACCAACACAATGCTCAAGACGAGAGATCAGTATATTGTGATCTAAGGTGTCAAAAGCAGCAGTAAGATCTAACAGCTTAAGAACAGCATAGTTACCTGTGTCAGTGGCCAATAATAAATCATTATAAACTTTTAACAGGGCCGTTTCTGTGCTGTGAAGTGATTTAAAACCAGATTGATAAATTTCTTGCAAACCATGCAAGTCTAGAAAGGACAGTAATTGTTTAAAAACAACTTTTTCCAATATTTTAGAAAGAAACAGGAGTTTCGAAATGGGCCTAAAATTAGCAAGAACCGATGAATCCAGGTTTGTTTTTTTCATCAGTGGTTCCACTATTGCGTGTTTAAAATGTAGGGGTACAACTCCATGAATGAGACTACTATTTACAATCAATAGTATTGTAGGGCCAAGGGTTTCAAAAACCTTTTTTAGGAAATCTGGGGAAATAATGTCTGTGGGACAAACAGATGGATTCATTTTGTCAATGATGTCTTTTAAACAAGCAAGAGACACTGGCTCAAACTGATTAAAAACAACGGAACATACAGAGAAAGAAGACATATCAGCAGAAGGGTGAACAATATTAGCTCTAACAGTCACAATCTTGTCATTAAAAAACTGCAAAAAGTTTTCACATGTTTCTTTGGAAAATTCCAAAGTCATTTGTTGAGATGTATTTAAAACAGAATTAATATTGTTGAACAGAACACGAGGTTTATGAGAATTATTTGCGATGATATTTGAGAAATACCTTGACTTTTCCATTTTTACAGTTTTTTGATATTTAAACAAGCTGTCTTTCAAGATCTCAGACGAAACCCGCAGCCTATCTTTTTTCCACTGGCGTTCCGCTCTCCTGCACTCGTGCCTAGCAGCACGGGTAATGTCATTTAGCCACGGTTCAGATTTTGGCTTAGCACGAATAGTCCTGAAAGGGGCAACAATGTCCAGTGCATTCTGACAAGAAGTATAAAACAATGATGTTAACTCATCAGTATTATAATGCTGAGTGGACACTGAGAAGGCCATATTTGTGCTATTAAAAACATCAGTAAACCGTTCTGCAGTTAAAGAGTTAAATGAGCGACAGCGACGAGCAGGAGCACATGGTTTAGGACTACAGAAACAAGAAATCTCGAATAACACAGGCATGTGGTCAGAAAAAGTAGCATCACAAACATTAATATTGTTGACAGGTAGACCACACGATAAAACCAGGTCTAATGTGTGTCCGTGCTCATGTGTAGAGCTAGCCACAAACTGCATCAAGTTAAACGACTCCGTGAGAATTAAGAAGTCTTTAACCAATGGCTTGGAGGGACAACAGATATGGATGTTAAAATCTCCAACAATTAAAACTCTGTCATACTTCGGCATGATTTCAGCCAGAAAATCGGAAAAGTCGTTTATGAAGTCTTTTTTGGTATTTGGGAGGACGATAACTCACGGCGCATAGCACTGGGTCAGGTTGATTCAGCTCAAATACAATCAGCTCAAAGCTTGAGTAGAAGTTGCACATCACACGCCGACAATTTAATTTTTCCTTAAAAATAATTGCAATTCCTCCACCCCGTCCTTTAAGTCGTGGAGAGTTAAAAAAGTCAGAGTTTAAGGGTAAAATCTCCGAAAAGGGGCTTAACTCACCCTCGTTCATCCAGGTTTCAGTCACGCACAGTAGATCCAAGTTATTTGAGGTATAAAAGTCATTTAAGATAAAAGTTTTGTTTACCAGCGACCTGGCATTTACCAGGGCAATCCTGGCCGGAGCAGGGTTATTTGCTATCCGGGGCTCACGATCCAACACCCGTAGACACGATGTGTTAACCTCTCCGAAAGCGGGGGGACACGGAACGGGGAGCCCTGGACTCCTTGTCGGCGTCGACCACCGGTACCAGCCAGGTGTAAACAGGATCCAAAGAACGCATGGAAATATAGTTGCAGTCGTCTATCTGATACTCCGCTAATGTTCTACGGAGATAGCAGGAAACTGCCAGACGGGATTTAATTTTTATCAGCAGGCCGCCACGTTTCCCCGACGTTTATGTCGCTTTTTCTTCCGAGCAGGAAATGACGTTCGGCAGAGATACGCAGGTAACTCGTGCAGGTGAGGTAAGGTTTTCGATCCACCAGAATTATAAATTATCATATTTTCCATATTTGATCTAATGTTCAGCAGTATCTGGCGATCATACACCAGTAGAGAGTCCACATTGTTAAAAGTAGTTAGTAAAAACAACACAAACACAATTAAGGCTAGAGACAACAGACGGCCTGCCACACACACTGGCGCCATCTTGGATTCAAATCCTTCGTCGCGTCGCGATGACGCAACCGTCCTTCGAATACGGCCTTCGGAGGATGCAGAACTGAACTGGGACAGCCTTCATCGCCCCCGCCGCGGTGACGCAAGCGGCCTTCAAATGCGACCTTCCAAGGATGCAGCCTTTGAATTGGGACATCCTTCGTCGCGCCGCTGTGACACAATCGGCCTTCAAATACGGCCTTCGGAGGATGCAGCCTTCACATTGGGACACAGCTACAGATTACACTGATTAACAGAACACAGGTGAGACAGATGAACGAAGATGACTAAACAGGTGAAACAACTAAACTGATAATAACAGTAACCATAGAAACAAAGGAGTGGCGGGAAAAGAACAAAGGCAAACAGGAACAAATCAAAACACAAACTTAAAGTCCAACCGAGCACTGAGACGTGACAGCCATAAAATGCCATCCATAAAACTACCTCGGTGACTTCAGCTTGGGTGATGGACGAGTCCACCTCTGAGCCCTCAGCCTCTGCTTCCTCAATGGAAGACGTGTCAGCGGGATTGAGGAGATCCTCGAAGTATTCCTTCCACCGTCCGATGACATCCCCAGTCGAGGTCAACAGCTGCCCATCTCCATTGTAAACAGCGTTTGTAGGGCACAGCTTCCCTCTCCTGAGGCACCGGACGGTTTGCCAGAATATCTTCGAGGCCAGCCGGTAGTCCTTCTCCATGGACTCACCGAACTCTTCCCAGGCCCGATTTTTTGCCTCCACAACCACCCGGGCTGCAGTCCGCTTGGCCTGCCGGTACCCGTCAGCTGCCTCAGGAGTCCCACAAGCCAGCCAGGCCCGATAGGACTCCTTCTTCAGCTTGACTGCATCCCTTACTTCCGGTGTCCACCACCGGGTTTGGGGATTGGTGCCTCGACAGGCACCGGAGACCTTACGGCCACAGCACAGAGTGGCCGCGTCAACAATGGAGGTGGAGAACATGGTCCACTCGGACTCAATATCTCCAGCCTCCCTCGGGATCTGGTCGAAGCTCCGCCGGAGGTGGGAGTTGAAGATCTCCCTGACAGGAGACTCGGCCAAATGTTCCCAACTGACCCTCACAGTATGCTTGGGTCTGCCGAGTCTGTCCAGCTTCCTCCCCCGCCATCGGATCCAACTCACCACCAGGTGGTGATCAGATGACAGCTCTGCCCCTCTCTTCACAAGAGTGTCCAAGACATACGGCTGGAGGTCGGATGAAACGACCACAAAGTCGATCATCAACCTCCGGTCTAGGGTGTCCTGGTGCCACGTGCACTGATGGACAACCTGTAACTAGCACATAATGGTGACATATATATATATATATATATATATATATCAGTGATGCGCTGGTTGATCCAAAATGAGCGGGTGCCTGCGGTCACCCGCGGTTACGAGTCATCCAAAAATATTTTTAATTATATTCGGGTCGCGGTCGGTTGGGTCGTTTGAAATAAAGATGCCAATTAAACCTTTGTAATTTATATAGTACTAGACACAATTTTCTATGAAATACATAGGCCTACACTTTATTGGCTGAATAACTGGCGCGAAGATGACGCACGAGCTCAGTCTGCAGGTAGAGATGGAGGCGGCAAGAGAAAAGGTGAAGACTGGGGAGTGGAAGCTCCGCACATACACAAATAGAAAGAGCAAAGTGTGGGAGACATTTGCCGAAATAATGAAAGATGATGACCAAAGTGCTGGCTTTGTCATGTGTACTTCTTGCGATGCTATTTACACATTTGATAGCCACAAAACTGGCACGACCAACCAGGCACGGCGCCAGGATTCCAGTTTTGGATGGGCCAGACCAATTGTGGGTGGGCCTTAAGTTAAAAACGTTAAATTAAAACATAAAACGTTATCCAATCACTGCTTAACCTAATAAAAAATACTGACTAATATAGCCTACTGTTATATTATCTGTGCGTATATAATATAGATTTTAATAGTTTGATGCTCTTTAAATATTTTGTTGCATTGTTAAAAGTTTGGGTGCATAGGACGGACCTATCCGCGATCGCCCTCCATGGTTCTGACCAAAGAAGAGCGCTTTGGAATCTCCATTACGCATCATACGCATCATGCGCTACGAAGACTAAGGTATAATTTAACTAAAGGTATACTACCACTAAAGGTATATCATTGCTAGGCGTCTTCAGGGCTATCATCCACTCGCGAGACAGAGGCGCTGAAAGGCAGAGGCGCTGGCGCCCTCCTAGCAACGGCGCTGTTTTTGGTAAAACATGATTTTGACGACTGTTACAACCCTGGCTCTAGGGATGCAACATAAAGGACACGACAACAAAAGTTTGCCAATCAAAATAAAGTTTATTTAGTATTAAAGAAAAAGGGGACTGTAGAAGCAGAAACACTACTGCTGCAGTGCTGGCTGCAAGACGAGAGAGAGAGAGAGAGAGAGAGCATGTGTCCAAGATTTTAAGTGGCTCCCTTCAGGTGGTACCAATTAACCCAATGATTGCAGGTGAGCTACCAGGGAAACTGCAACGAAACACAGATTAAAACACTCCCACATAACACTCCCACCCTTAAAACATTGCTATAGAATAACCTATGGCAAAGTCAACAAGTACATGAAATATAAACAAGCACTTACGACCTTGACAAAGCATCCGCCAAACGAATTCCCACGAATGTGGCGGACTGAAAAGGTCATCCCCCTGCCTGCAAAAACAGGCTCCATCACTTTAACCTATGCCACTAACCACTAACCATCTATATGGGTGTTGCTTAATAGGGTTAGCTTGGCCTACATCGATGTCATACTCAAGCACATTTGTACAAGATGGAACATCAGAAAACAAGGCCAAATATTGACCAATTAACTGAATAACACGAGAGCGCTCAGAGAGATTTAGATACGACAAATGAATGTCTAAATCAGCCGAGATTTTAAAATTTGGCAAACTACTCTGATCAATCTCAGAGACAGCAACACCTTCTACGGTCTCAGCAGATGGAGCATTCAGTGCAGCCAAGGCCTTGACTTCTGTAGAGCCTGCTTGATTACGGTCAAAGTATGGTTTGAGTAAATTCACATGGCACATGCGGACTTTCTCTTTACGACCCAGAGTCGTAACCAAGTAGTCACACTCACCAACTTTCCGATCAATGGTATACGGTCCACTATATTGAGCCTGCAATGCAGAACTAATACCTGACTTGGTATGAGGAAGAGGTCCAACACAATCACTCAAAACATGTTCAAATGGCTCTCCAATGGCAGGAATAGGATGTAATGGAGCTGTAGGAATAGACTGGTTAGGTTTGCTTACAACCTGACAAACATGACATGATCTACAATACTGAGCCACATCGGACCTCACCCCAGGCCAGAAAAAATGCCTTAACACACGATCCAAAGTTTTCCTGACCCCCAAATGGCCAGACAGACAATGATCATGGGCAAGATGCAATATGTCAGATCGATAAACCTCTGGAACCACCACTTGAAACACACTACTCCAGTCATCCTCACATGGTATTTTTGGATCTGTCCACTTTCTCATCAAAACACCATCACTAAGAAAATAGCCAGAAGCAACATTTGATAGCACTTCATCAGATACTAAATCTTCAAACATGGGTGACAAAGTGGGGTCTTGGTTTTGCTCAAGTATTAACTGTTCACGGTATGGAAACATCTTTCCACCTCCTGCCAAGTTCAAGTCACCTTGGGCCATGAAAGTATCATAAAGTGGTATCACCGATTGACTGTTGGAAGATTGGTCTTCAACTTGCCTCTTAGCAGACATAGCACAAGTAGTTGCACAAACAGGAAAAGTTTCTGGAAATGCCCATCCAAGTTCGTCAGGACCATCTGACTTAAGGACAGTAGAGGTTACTTCAGGGACAGCTAGCACCTTCCCACCAGCTAGATCATTCCCCAGAATAAAGGACACCCCATCTATGGGAATCTGGGAACTAAGTGCCACAACAACATCACCAGAGATTAAATCTGATTGGAGATTAATGCTATGTAAAGGCATAGACAAAAATCCCCCACCAAAACCTTTAACAATTACCTCTGAACCTTGAGCTGACTTTTCATTGAAGGACAAGACATCACGTAAAATCACAGATTGAAAAGCTCCAGTATCTCTCCAGATCTTGATAGCTTGCCTGTGTTCAGGGTCAGAAGACAGATACACAAAACCATCCATCAGAAATGATGATGAGCCAGCTAACTCACCTTTCTTGCATGAAACATTAGCAACTGAAGATGCCAAAGGAAGGCTTGGCACAGGGCTTACAAATGCTACAGTCTTTGCGGACTTCTGTTTCTTACTTAAAACAGGACAATCTGCGATAAGATGGCCTGGTCTCTTACAATAAAAACAAGCCCTTTCTGAAATCAAACCATCATTAGTCATTTTATTGGCAGGTGATGAGGCAAAGGGCATAGACTTTACAAACCGAGACCTATTGTGCTTAATCTTGAACTGAACCTCAGCTTGTTTGTCACCAAACTTTACCTTATGGGTTAAGACAAACTCATCTGCCAAGATTGCAGCTTGTTCCAAAGTCACTGCCTTCTGCTCATTCAAATAAACAGAAACAACCTCAGGCAGACAGTTTTTAAATTCCTCAAGCAAAATGAGTTGTCTAAGATGTTCCTTACTTTCCACCTTCTGAGATGTACACCACCGATCAAACAGATTCTCCTTCTGCTTTGCAAACTCAACATAAGTGTCGTGAGCAAGTTTTGTACAACCTCGAAAGCGCTGGCGGTAAGCTTCAGGAACCAGCTCATATGCCTTCAATATAGCTGCTTTAACCTCATCATAATTAGCACTCTTCTCAAGGCTTAGAGCGGAATAAGCTTCCTGAGCTTTACCTACCAAGATACTTTGTAAAAGCAAAGTCCACATAGTTCTAGGCCACTTTGATGTGGTTGCCACCCGTTCAAAATGAGAAAAATATCTCTCAACATCTTTCTCAGAAAAAGGAGGTACCAACTTAATATGTCTACCAACATCAAATGGAGAAACATCACCTCTTGGAGTTAAAGCAGCCGCTTTTAATTCCAACTCTTTAAGAGACCGTTCATGTTCAAGAAGCATTTCTTTCTCTCTTAATTTTCTATCCTTCTCCCTAGCCTCTTGTTCACTCTCTCTTAATTTTCTATTAACCTCTAGCTGTTTCTCCTGGAAAGCTAGCTCTCGGAGCCTAAGCTCAATTGCAGCTTCAGACAAAGGCGCAGTCATGGATTGTGGGGAAACCTGCTTAACCTTCAAGACACCATTGTCAATCAAAACACTTCTAATGATTTCCTTCACACTATCCTTCAGTCGCTTCTCACTACTTGTGATGTGAATATCATAATGAGAGGACAACTGCAAAAGTTGATCCTTTGTGAAAAACTCAAGTAACTCTTCTGAAGGTTCCTTTAGGAAGTCTTCTAAAGAAGCCATTACTAAACTCAACACTAACTACACTTAAGTAGTAACACTACTTCCTACACAGAAGTTCAGCTAACACAACAGGTCCAATAGCACAGAGCTACAAAAATGACAAATAGCAGCAAAAATGCTCTCAAACAAAGCTTTTAAAGCCTTAAACAGAAGTAGAACTAACCCAACCACAGAAGATTACTCACCCCAAGCAATCACGAATATCTAAAGGCAATACTGGGCATTAGTCTACACAAAAAGTCCACAAAGGAACTTCACACAAACACTGCTAACACACTAAAGTTAGGATCATGGACCAAATAAACACTACAGTACCTCAAAAAATGTTTAACTCACCTAACTTAAGTATTCCTCTTTCACTTCCATCAAAAAGTGAGCATGGTTGCGGAGCTCAAACACAATACAAAACACATGAGATACACCCGGATACCTGCCTAACACTTCTAACTCCTATCTATCTTCTGAGGTGTACCGGGCACGAGGCGACTTTAAAAGCAAAAACTCAGCAACTGTGAGCCATTTCATCAAAGGTCACAGTTCTGAAATGCTTACCCCCGACAGAGAACAAGTCTCCACCCAGAATAACCTCGAAAACAAAAAAGGAAAAATAACAAAAGAGTGAACCGATGGAAGGATCGAATAATCAACCCAGCTGGAACTCTCACCCTTCCTAACCGGGAAAACTCATGCATATACTCAAAAATACTCAAACAACCATACTCACCAAATGATCTCAATCAAAGGGAATAAACAAATACAGTCCCCCAAAATATCAAAAGAAACAAATGTTTTTTACCAACCAAATTGGACGAGCCCCCATTATGTTACAACCCTGGCTCTAGGGATGCAACATAAAGGACACGACAACAAAAGTTTGCCAATCAAAATAAAGTTTATTTAGTATTAAAGAAAAAGGGGACTGTAGAAGCAGAAACACTACTGCTGCAGTGCTGGCTGCAAGACGAGAGAGAGAGAGAGAGAGAGAGAGAGCATGTGTCCAAGATTTTAAGTGGCTCCCTTCAGGTGGTACCAATTAACCCAATGATTGCAGGTGAGCTACCAGGGAAACTGCAACGAAACACAGATTAAAACACTCCCACATAACAACGACTTCATTAAGTTTTGTTTTATAGAAAACTCTTTTTAAAAGATTTGTATAAATTGTATCTTAATTTTGATCAATGTTTTATCAATCAATTGCCCGTATTTAATAAATAAGAAGCAAATATATAGCAGACAATGTAATAAGGCACCGACACGATCACTTGCATTGCACGTGAACTGGAGGGCGCCGAAACTGAGCTTGTGCCTCACAGATTTGAGAAATATAGGCTATATCTTACAGAAAGCTTGAAATGTCTACTTTTAAACAAAAATATTCAAACCAAAATAAATAGGCTACTCTCTGATTATAATCCATATGAAATGTGCATTTCTCTCTGGCGTTCATGGCGAGTCTGCAATCTCCGCATCGTCAACTTCATCTTTGCAGCGACACAGAAAACACCAGTTTATTACTAAACAATTAAATGTCTCCTTGCTAATTTAGACAAATTCATAATCATTACTTTAACCGGTTCTTTGTGGCAAGCTTTATGCGTGCGGTCATAACGCTTTTTATTATCCTGTAGGCTATAGATTTAAGTAATTAAATTAATATAAAAGGGCGATTTGTCCACGAATAGCTTAAATGGACAACTACTAGTCGACTAGAAAAAAATTTTTTGTCGGAGGCAGCCCTTATTCCACATATTTTCGAACCAGCAGGCCATTCTGGGTTGAGCGAGCGAACCTGCGGAATGAGTGAGCGGAGCGGAATATTCAGAAATGCGCTCTCCGCTCACGAGCTCTGATCGGAGCTCACACCCCCCCGCACCCCTAGTTCCTACATCTATGGCCCATGACGCTACGATGAGCATTTACTACTTTTAAAAAATGCGGGTCAGGAAGCGGGTCGGGTACAATATTTTCTTTTTCTTTTTTTGCGGTCCGAGTTGCGGGCGGGTTAGTTGAAAACGTCGGTCGGGTGCGGGTTGTTTATACATTGACCCGCGCATCACTGATATATATATATATATATATATATATATAGATATATATATATAGATATATATATATATATATAGATATATATATATATAGATATATATATATATAGATATATATCTATCTATCTATCTATCTATCTATAGATAGATAGATAGATATATATGTCACCATTATGTTCAGTTTAGTTTAGTTCATGTACTTTTAGTTTGTATTTTTTCAGTTCCTGTTTTCCTTTGTTTATAGACCACTCTTCAGTTAGTAAACATGGTGACGTTTTTTTGTGGGCGGAGCTTAGGTGGAGGCAGAACGATTCTCCTGGCTGCTTCACTAACGTTAGTTTGCAAGTTTTGTTAGCTTGTTTTTTAACAATGACCGGAGAAAATCCGATTTTATCTTAATGTGTAAGGTCACTCACTGTCTAGGGCCGCGATTGTTATTTGCAAAAGTTAATTTTAACGGACGGAACCAGATTGGCCGACCCGTACATGCTCACTCAATGATGGACGATCTGACAGGAGTAGTGGCCTGACATCTTTACCTACCTGATAGAGAAACGAGCATAAAGAGATACTGAGGGCATATAAATATTTCGATGCCTATATTTGGTGAATGGTCACGTACACGACTAGTGTGGTACGATCCGCAGTTCTGCCAAGCCAGCGCCAAGGCCAGAAGACGACCATGTAAAGAGTGACATTACAGTGCAGTTTTAATGATGTGAATATTTTCTAGAAATAAAAATTACAGATACAGCAAATATATTTTTTTTTTAACTTTATGTATTTGATTATTCTTTCTTACCAGGTTCTTCAAAAAGTCTAGTCACAATCAATCACAACAATGTATACAATGATCATATGATTCACAAATAATCACAATAGTTTAGAAAACATTATGCGATAAAATTTCATATTGGAGCCTGTACTCCGTCAATTCTGGCACCCAACAACACAACAAGATGACATTTTAAGCGCCATATGTTTCCGAATCTGTGCTGGTTTGTATAGGCTGCCTCCAGTTTTCCCTTTGTTTTGCCTCCAGCTAACGCTGTGATATAATCGTGACGTCGGCGCAAAAAGGGTCTATAGTCCCACACTTGTGGGTTGCTATGGTTTCGGTCTAAATTAGTTTGTTTGTTTTAGCTGTGTTCAATCAATCATCTTGTTTGAGTTCCTATTAAAGTTGTACCCTCACATTCATTCTTTGTCTAGTCCCGTTCATGTTAAGGTGTGTTTTCCTGCTCTGTATGTGGATTATTATTAAAGTTTGCGTTAATACTTCATCATCTGCCTGCTTCTTCAGTCTGTCTACAGACCGCCGTGACATATAGTGTATTTTGCATATCTCAAACATTTCAGAATTGTCCGATGCATAAAAATGTTCATGCATGTTTTTTCCTGTAGTGTCTCGCATTAACAATGAAAAAATGTGTGGTTGAAAGTCTAGTGTGAACATGTATAGTGTCACAGAAATATCATCCTCTCTACACGTCAATATACTGACAGCATAACAAATAACAATTGTCATTCGTTCATCTTGACATGCAGCTGGTTTTAAAACATGTTGACGTTTTATGTAATACTCTAATTTGTGTTTCTGATACACGGTCAGACCCATATCATGTTCTCTCAATAGAGATGAGAGGATTGAACACTACTTCAAATAACATTAGCATAAATGAGCCGCCATTACAGAGCATTCACTTGGCATATTTACTCTATTTACTTGCCTGTATTCTGCAGCATTTGTGTAAGACCAAACAAGTAGTTTAATTCAGATGAATAGCAGGCCTTCTTCCTTGACTTTAAACTTAATTAGCTATAAATCTGGTTTCAGAGACAGGACTTGAAATTAAGACATTTACGTAGCTTTTATAAACGTGCCATATGAAAAAAAAAAAAAAAAAACATTACTTGAGACAAAACAATGGCACTGACATATTTTAAAATATGCTTTCAGTTAAAACAGCTCAAACATGCATTTTAGTCTGGGACTAGACTTAAGCCTTGGACAATGTTAATATTTGAAATCAACCCAAACAAACACACCTCTCTCTTCATTGCTCCGCCTCCAAAACTCACACTCCAATCCTAACTGTCCTGCTCTGAGTCAGTCTCAAACCCCGATCCCCCGAGGCGAGTGCACTAACATGACGCTAAACACCGCATTCACTAGCAGTCGCCAGCGCAACTCCACTAACTATTCTAGTAGAAGCGCAACAAAATAATGCTTCACGAAAAATAAAGCACAGATGAAGAACGAATGACAAGGGAGCACAAAAACATTTACGTACAGAACACAAAAGTAATAACAAACAAGAATTTGTTCTTATTTGCCAACAGCACAGCATCTCCAGACAAACTAAACCCAGTGTTACTCATGTGTGGAGCGAATCAAAGCAACACCAGCGTCTGTTTTCAGACCTTCCCGCTCTCTCCAGCGCTGGAAAGCTTTTCTAATATTAACACGGGTCCTAAAGCTCTTTACTGATCATAACCTTACATTTTTCAGTGATTTCTTCTAAGTTTTTCTTTTTTGTATTGTGTCTCATCTCTATTTCTGCAGTCTTTCTTCAGATCTCTCTCTTGCTCCTTCTCTCTCCTCCACCGTCACACGCCCCCCTGATGCTGATTGGCTACACACGTTTGTTGTTGTCCGACTAACTTCTAAACAGCGTTTTTTAAATACTGCTTACCCCAACTTTAAGTGTATAATTTAATCCAGAATAAGGGCTCAGAGGCTGACAGAATAATCTGTAGTCATAAAAACAGGCAAATCATGTTTCAGGAAAGAAGAGAAGATAAAAACAGAAGAGAAATATCATGAAATGCAGTTAACTAAACAGGATTGTTCTAGATGTAGACCACAGGCTTATATGCTTATAAATTATTCCATTAAGAGTCACATTGATTGCAAAAACGAATTAAAGCACTATCCATGCATTTCATCGATTCATCTACACTTGTGTATGTTTATTAGGGTGGGCTCCACAGGTCTTCTCTAAGAAATTGACTTTTACAGCCATTTTGCAAAAACAAAATAGTTTCCATTAGGTCTGTGAATACCAGATATAATTCAAGCATTTCAAAGGCACGCAAAGTGGTTCTAAAAACTATTTGGACACATCAGCCATAGTTAAAAATATAAAAATGTTAATGAAAATATGAAACCCAATGGCATTTCCTTTAAAGAAATGCAGCACAAGCACACTATTTATAGCTGTAACAAATAAATAAATATAAAAACATTTTAGGAGGATCACTGATATTCATTAAGTTTCCCTCTTCAGTCATCATGTCTTATGAACCTTACTGCTTTTATTTTTCCCAGCATGCTCTGCTTCCCTTCCCGTAGGCAGTGCACATGGTGTTTTGAGCATATGGTTCTGAAGACCAACATGACTGTACTATTCTCTTATATTAAACCAAACTGCTGTTACACGTAATTTTTACACAAGTAATGATAGCCAAAATTATACTTTCAGTTGATTCATTTGCATACATTTGTTGTTGCTCATAAAGTGAGAGCAAATTATTCTGGGGTTATGTATTTTTCAAATATAAGACCTAGGACAATTATAGATCAACTACTGCAATTTTTGTCCAAAACAAATACATTCAATCAAGTCATCTTCATTTATATAGCGCGTTTAACAATGTAGATTGTTTCAAAGCAGCTTTACAGTGATAATAGGAAATTGAAGTAATAGAGAATGTTTTGGCTTTACAGCAGCTCTAGAATAAAGTTATTGTCCAGCTAAAGTTAGTTTTGATTGATTCACTTCCGTTGCAACGATCATTAGTTATTAACTTAGAGGTCGCTAACACAACACCGTTCTAACAGAAAACTCTTAAGTTCTTTCTGCGCAAACTTCAAAAATGCGAACCAGTGAGAACGCTGATGGCGTGCATATGCGTAGTACGAGTTCAGTCTATAGGTATGTGCGTTTGAATATATGTGCGCAGGCGTGTAGTCCTTCCCTACAAATCAACCCTCAACATACTTGTCTGGCCTTAAATCAATCCAATCCTTTATTTATAGAGCGCATTTAAGACACAACCGAGGTTGACCAAAGTGCTTTACAAACAATAAAAGACACACGTTTAAGCATGCATTTATAACAAAAATAAGTCATCAAAAAATTAAATAAAAAGCGGAAGGTAGCTAGTGTTAAAAGCCAAAGAGAAAAAATAAGTCTTAAGCTGAGTTTTAAAAGTGCAGACAGATGGGGCATGCCTGATAGACAGAGGAAGGCTGTTCCACAGCTTCGGACTAGCGGTGGCAAAAGCGCGATCACCATGTTTTTTGAGTTTTACTTTAGGGACTGTTAAAAGGCCATGATCACTGGATCTCAGGTTTCTAGATGGGGTATACGGAACCAAGAGATCAGTTAAGTATTGTGGTGCCAGATTGTTAAAAGCTTTGTAGACAAATAATACAATTTTAAACTCAATCCTATACTTAACCGGAAGCCAGTGTAGGGACATTAAGATAGGTGTTATATGATCGAACTTACACTTCCCTTCAAGCAATCTAGCAGCTGCGTTTTGAACCAACTGCAGACGGGAGATGGATGCCTGAGAAATGCCATAATACAAAGAATTACAGTAGTCCAGCCTAGAAGTAACGAACGCATGAATTGCTATTTCTAAGCTACTTCTTCATAAAATGGACTTTATTTTACTGAGAAGGCGGAGTTGATAAAAGCATGACTTAACAACAGCAGAAATCTGTTTATTAAATTTTAAACTAGAGTCAAATAGGAAGCCCAGATTCCTGACACACTTAGAGTTGTACGGGGTGAGAAGGCCAAGATCAAAGTCAAAAACACAGTTTTCCTTGGGACCGAACAAAATAAACTCAGATTTGTTTTCATTTAAGTGTAAAAAATTACTTGACAGCCATGACTTAAGATCATTCAGGCAGTCTAACAGCGGCTGAAGAGAAGATTTGTTATTGCATTGCAAGGGAAGGTAAAGTTGGGTATCATCAGCATAAAAATGAAAAGAAACACCATGCTTTTTAAAAATAGCAGCCAGAGGGAGCAAATATAAAGAAAATAACACAGGCCCAAGGATTGATCCCTGAGGGACACCACATCCAAGCGGTTTGTTAGAGGATTAATATTGTCCTAACTGAACAGTAAAACATCTATCTGACAGGTAGGAGTGAAACCACTGTAAGACAGAACCACGAAGTCCAACACAAGACTCCAGACGAGACAGAAGGATGTTATGGTCTACTAAGTCAAAAGCAGCACTTAGATCTAAGAGGACCAGAGCCAATGGTTTGCCAGAATCAGTGATGAGATATATATCATTTAGGACTCTTAAAAGAGCAGATTCGGTGCTATGTAAAGTTTTGAAACCAGATTGAAAAACTTCATTGATTGAATTGTTTGACAGGAAAGTTTGTAATTGAGCCAATACAGCTTTCTCCATGATCTTTGAGATAAAAGGAAGATTTGAAATGGGTTGAAAACTGGAGAGAGATGAGGGATCTAGGTTAGGTTTTTTAATATATGGTGTTATCACAGCCTGTTTAAGGCAAACAGGAACAGTGCCCGTATATAAGCACTTATTAATGACTGACAACAGACCTGAACCAATTGCACCCATATTTTGTTTGAAGAAATGTGAAGGAACAATATCATGTTGGCATGATGTAGGCTTAAGACGATCCACGATATCCTTACAGGCGTGGAAGCAGAGTGGCTCAAACACAGACCATGTGGAGGAATATAAAGGAATATCTGACAAAGTATATCCAGTCTGAGACATTTTAGATCTAATAGCCAATACCTTATTTGTGAAAAAGTTTCCAAAACTTTCACAAAGCGAGACAGAAGGCTTAGGGAAAAGATTAACAGGTGGATTTAACACAGAGTCAATGATGGAAAAAAGGACACGAGGGTTATTTCTATTTTGCGTAATCAAATCAGAGAAATATTTACTCTTAGCAGCTTTAGCAGCCCTCTGAAATGAGGAAAGGGTGTTTCTCATAATTTCGTATGAGACATGCAATTTGTCCTTTTTCCACTTACGCTCAGCCAAAGACAACGCACTGATTCATTGAACCATGGAATTGGCACTGACTTTGGAATTGGAATTGGAATTGGAATTGGCACTGAAGGGGGTGGTGTGGCGCAATGGATAAGACACATGCCTTTGGTGTGAGAGACCCGGGTTCGAATCCACTGTGAGACACCAATGTGTCCCTGAGCAAGACACTTAACCCCTAGTTGCTCCAGAGGCGTGCGACCTCTGACATATATATAGCAATTGTAAGTCGCTTTGGATAAAAGCGTCAGCTAAATGAATAAATGTAAATGTAAAATCCGCATCCAGGTTAAGTAGAGTAAATTCCGTTTCAGAAGAAGTCCACGCTCCAAGAAATGCTGCAGTGAACTCCTCACTGGAGTGTGCACTGAAGGTACGAGACATACGCCCCATGGGCTGAGTTTTTAGTGTTTGACCAAAATATGGAACAGAGAAAAGTACAGGCATATGATCAAAGAAGGTTGCATTTCTAATTGTGATATCTGAAACAGATAGTCCATGAGTTAAAATCAAGTCCAAGGTATGACCCTGCAAATGCGTTGGGCCAGATACCCACTGAACAAGGTCAAAAGACTCAATAAGATTTAAAAACTCCATGGACAGAGTTATAGATGCACAACAAACATGAATATTAAAATCACCAAGCAGCAGTATTTTATCATAAGCAATAACGAGATCCCCCACAAATGCAGCAAATTCATTAATAAATTCTGAGTTATGCTTGGGAGGACGATATAACAATGCAATAGTGACAGGGGTTGCTAATAGTATTTGAAATAGTTGTACCTCAAAACTGCTATATGAAGATGTAGATAAGAATTGACAAGAAAAAGTATTTTTAAAAACAGTCACTAACCCCCCACCGCGGCAAGATGAGCGCGGGGTATTTAAAAAGTCACAACCCTGCGGTAGTAATTCAGCAAGCGAGCTTGATTCGCCAGGTTCAACCCATGTCTCGGTGACACAAAGGAAGTCCAGCGCTTGTGCAGTGAAATGTTCATTTAAAATGAAAGTTTTATTTACCAGGGATCGTGCATTGATGAGGGCCATCTTCAGGACAAATGAGTCACAATCCGACTGTGTTGCTCGACACAGTGGCCGGAGGTTACGGAGATTAACTCCGCCATGGTAAATATGAAGATACATCCCAAGACGATGCGTGGAAATAATAACAGGTATAAATTTGAATTGAATTGAATTGAATAATCACGCGTGGCCGCTGGAACTGAGCCTCAGGAGAAAATCTTCCGGTGTTGCATCCATAAACCTGAACTCCCAACGAGTAGAGTGGGTGCTGAGCCTCCTCCGGCGCGTTCTTTTGGGTAAATCTGTAGGACACCTACGCAGGTGCACAGGGAGATTGATCACAAAAGACGATGCGAACACTCTATGTCCATTAACATCACCATTTGCAGAGTCCATGACCACACTACAAATGTTAAGCAGTGTTAGGCGGTCGTACAAGAGGGTGGAATTACAATTTGCGATAACAATGGAGATAAGAAAAAGAATAACACATGCCAACGGCAATGACGAAGCAGACAGCAGACGGCCAGCCAACACAGGCGCCATCTTGGTTCTCGTCACTCCTATCTCGTCACTCCTATCCTATTAAAATTTATAATACAGAATTTTTATCGCTTCCGTTTAGCCACGCGAACCGGAATTATCCCGACAACGCTTTATCTTTATCTGAGAGGTAAAGAGAGGCCTTCACAGGGGAGAGACTAGTGGACACTTCAGGTCTGTGCTGTCATCGTGTCCAGGCGCAGGTCCTTAAGCAGATCTGGATATGGCCTGGATCCGGCTGACTGCAGTAAACCTCAGGATAAACAGAGAGACTAATATTAGCGTAGCCGCCATTCTTCTTATGATGTAACGAGTACATCAGGATTTATGGGAAGTGTTCCCGGTTCCAGCTGACCTAATCTATGCAGCCTAACTTTGAATTATAAAAGTCTATAATGTGTTATGTGAATGCTAGAGACACATCAAAGAGATGTGTTTTTAATCTAGCTTTAAACTGACAGAGTGTGTCTGCTTCCTGGACAATGTTAGGAAGGCTGTTCCAGAGTTTTGGTGCTAAATAGGAAAAGGATCTACCGCCAGCAGTCGATTTAGATATTCTAGGTATTGTCAACTGGCCGGAATTTTGAGATCACAATAGACGTGAAGGAATATAATGCGTTAAGAACTAGCTCAAGTACTGCTGAACTAAACAAGTAATCAGCAATATTTTAAAATGAATGCGATGTTTAATAGGGAGCCAGTGCAGTGTTGACAGAACAGGGCTAATATGGTCATACTTCCTGGTTCTGGTAAGAACTCGAGCTGCTGCGTTTTGGACCAGCTGTAGTTTGTTTATTAAGCGTGCAGGGCAACCACCCAGTAGAGCATTACAATAATCTAGCCTTGAGGTCATGAGCACATGAACTAATTGTTCTGCATTTTTCATTGAGAGCATATGATGAAATTTAGATAAATTTTTAAGATGAAAAAATGCGGTTTTACAGATGCTAGACATCTGACTTTCAAATGAAAGATTGGTATCAAAGAGCACACCCAGGTTCCTAACCGACGACGAAGACTTGACAGAGCAGCCATCAAGTGTTAGACAGTATTCTAGGTTATTACGTGAGGAAGTTTTTTGTCCAATAATTAGAATCTCTGTTTTTTTTTCAGAATTAAGTAGTAGGAAGTTGCTAGTCATCCAGTTTTTTATATTCATTATCATGCATTCCATTAATTTTGTGAATTGGTAGTTTTCGTTAGGTTGTGAAGAAATATACAGCTGAGTATCGTCAGTATAACAGTGAAAACTAATTCCATGCTTCCTAATGATGATATCTCCTAAGGGTAGCATGTACAGAGTGTGTGTGTGTGTGTGTGTGTGTGTGTGTGTGTGTGTGTGTGTGTGTGTGTGTGTGTGTGTGTGTGTGTGGGTAGCATGTACAGAGTGAACAGCAGCGGTCCTAGTACTGAGCCTTGTGGTACGCCATACTGAACTTGTGATCGATGAGACATCTCTTCATTTACTGCTACAAACTGATAACGGTCAGATAAGTATGATTTAAACCATGCTAGTGCAATTCCACTAATGCCAACATAATTTGAGTCTATTTAAAAGAATGTTGTGGTCAATAGTGTCAAATGCAGCACTAAGATCGAGTAACACTAATAGAGAGATAAAACCACGATCGGATGATAAGAGCAAATCATTTGTGACTCTGATGAGAGCTGTCTCGGTACTATGGTACGGTCTAAATCCTGACTGGAAATCCTCGCACATATCATTTCTTTCTAAAAAGGAACATAGCTGTGAAGATATGTAGCAGATTGGAAGTCTGTCTTTTTTAAATAAATCTAGATTCCCGGCCACACCAACACAGCGAGAAAGACACAAGAAATATATCAAACTAGTATTTTATTATTTTAAGTTTAGTTTAAAAGGACATCAAAATCACAATCTCCTCCTCAAAAACCAGGGGAGACAATAAAACCATGGATTGTCCAATATTCTGTCCCAGGGTGAAACAATACCCAAGTCCAGTCCAGCCTGGAGTCAGCTCCGTGTTTCTCCTGTCGCCGGCACAGAATGTCTGCTTCAGCGGGACCTCGAATAGCCTATTCCAATCTAAAAATCCAGGACCAGGAATTCCGTGGCGCCGCTCTGCTTCTGTCAGTGGAGAGATCGTAAAATCAATGGGAAGCCTGCTCGTAGCCCGGCAACTTTAAAACAGTCTCGGGTGACTAGAGTGACAACTTTCCTTTCCTATACTTCAAGTGGGCTCATCAACAATACTGTCGTGTCTGCTGCTCTGCCGTCGGCCCCTGGATCTGGCACCTTCGTGGAAATGAACAACTAAGAACGACTCCTTTAGCTCAAATGCTAAAAACACACACACGCATCAGTGTGGGAGAAAAGGACCTCTTAAGGGCCGAGTGTGCTCATTGTACCACGGCGTTGGACTATTTTCTTTATTCTTCTTTAAGAGCAACGGAGCAACTGTGTCTAAAGTGCTGGAAAAGAGAGAGTTAAAAGATTCTGTCGTAATATCGAGTTCTTCTAAGCTATCTGGGATGCTGAGATGATGAAACTGATCAGGAAGATTATTGATAAAGCAATCTTTAGTGGCAGAAGTGATGGGTCTAACATATTTGTAACATGGAGTCGACTTTGCAGCCTTGGCTAAATGAAGTTTAAATGTCAATCCCAATGCATCTTTTTCAAAATCTACATGCAGGGGCGTCGGCCTCGGGGTAAAACCAGTACTGATTACCAGGGCCCCAAGGGGAGAGAGGGCCCTTGAAAAGTCTGGAATATATTTTATTTGACCTGGATATTTTCATGAATAAATACATTTCATAATGAATGTCAGATGAAATGTAAAGTTAGTGTATTGGCTGAATAACTTGGTTGATTGACTGACTACATTTTGTATACAAAAAAGTAAAGACTATCTAAGGTCTCACGGTCCCACCCCTTGCTAATGTGCCAAATGGTTTAGTCCATCTGCACACATTTTGTTTATGTTAGTTAGTTGAGCATCTGGAGGAGCGCAAACTTCTGCTGTAGAAATGTCTTTCTCAAAGAAAGCCATATCAGGCCACCAAAAAAGAAAGGAAAGAAAACAAAATGAGGGGAAACATTTGGTAACTGACTTCTTTTCAAAGAAAGGTGAGAACAAACTAGAACACGAAATCTATAATGCTAAACTGCTTGAATATCTCCACGATCGTTAATGCTAAAAATGACCTGAGACAACCCACTGAAAGAGCAGAAGATACACTTTCAGATGATAATTTGGTTATAAATGTAATCTGAGGTAAAGGCTAAATAAATAAACTGTACACTAACAATCCTTTTTGCATACAACACACCATTATAATAGCCTAATTTGAAACAGGTTTAATTTTATACATTTATAATGTATAATATCTAAAATTAGCAATAATTAGCAATTTTATAGCCTACTTTGGGTGTTATATATACAAAAAAAACATTGTAATATCATTTAGCTTAACCCATTTGTGCCCAAATTTTTCTGAATGGTTTCATGTATATAGTCGTGTTAATAGTGTAGCATGGGAACCTAACATGTTCTGCATTTATTTTCCTCAGGTTTTTTTTTTTTTTTTTTCCTTGAAAATCGTGTTTGAATGAATGTGCGGCAACTATGGTTGTCGGTGAGCAAATATGTTGTATGCACCCCCTCAATATCAAATATGAATAGGAGGAGAACATTTGGCATCTATCTCAAAATAACTGCTTTCAACAGATCAATCTTCATTCATAAACAAATTTATTATGTATAACAGTCGAAGAACATTTGATGCAAACCCCAAAAATGCTGCATCTAGCTTATAATCTCTTGAATATGAAAACACAACAAATAATAAATTCATTTGTCTAAACCCTTATACGTTGTTCGGGGTATTTTTGACCCATATTTCTAACTTTCACTGAGGAGGATAACAGAGATAATTTGACATGGTTTAGTGTACGATTTGTGCCCATGTTTTGGAAAATACCATTTTAAAAGTAACAAATTATCACTTTAACCAGTAGATGGCTGCAGAGCTCCACAATTTGCTATTTGTTATTTGACTTACTGAAAGACATCTTTTCACAAGTTTTTCCAGTTATATTCGTACCTACATATTATGAAATCACAATTATAACAATAAAAGTTACTTTAAAGTTTAGCCATTTTTTGTACTGAAGAAAAAAAAAAAAAAAACACAGAAAGAACACAGAACACACATAGACAGAAATGAAGTGGCACACTTTAAATTTGTAGAATTATATGAAAAACAGATGTTTTAAATAAATTATGAACTCTTTTCAAAATATGGGCAAAATATCTTATGGGCACAATATGGGCACAATAAACCATGTCAAATTATCCATGTCATCCCCATGAATGAAATTTAGAAATGTGGGTCTTTTATAAGGTGTATCTTACATAAAAAACTGTTTTATTTTTTATTTTGATAAAAACGCTTCTCCAGAGAGCAAACGGATCTGCTCGTGCTCAAGGTCCATTTATTCTTGATATTTGGCTAGTTTACATGCTGCTGCTCATCCCTGTGTGTGTAATAAGCAGTGTGTGTGTGTGTGTGTGTGTGTGTGTGTGTGTGTAATAAGCAGAGTGTGTGTAATAAGCGGAGTGTATGTGCGTTGTGGACCCGCATTACTAACGCTCTCTTTAAATAACAAAAAAAAGACTGCGCCATTGACTTTAGAGCAGGTTTCAGTTGGTCAATGGCTCAGTCTATTTCAGTCCCTTAAAATAGCAACACACCAACAATGTGCCTGAACACACACCTGGTTTTCAGACCAGCAGCCCATGGGCCACAGATAGGCGTAAATGCATTTGCTATTTAAACAACGTGGCGCAGGACGTGAAAATGAAAACTGCGTCGGACTGACACTAGCAAAACACAATTGCGTCACGCTTGGCGCTGCATTGCGCCGGGTGTATGATAGGGGCCTTAAGGCCTCATTATACTTCTGCGTCGGACCTACGCCAGAGCCTATACGCCGTAGGCAACGTGTTGGTTTTAATTTATACTTCTGCGTCATTGTCCGCGTTGACGCACCTAGGGAGCATGTGAAACCCCGAGGGAGGGGTTCTGGCAGACCAATCACAGCGCTTGCGTCCGCGTAGAATTGACGCGTTGTTACATTTTTGGAGAGGTGCACGTCAGGGTACGCCGAAGGGTACGCGCGCTACACACAGCCTACGACGTAGCTATGGCGGCAGTTCGACGCAGAAGTATAAATAGGCCTTTAGTGTCTAAGCAATTAGCAAAAAGAAAAAACTGTAATAAACTGCACATGGGTAGAATATCCCAGACTACTCAAGAATGAAGAGCATCTCACTCTAAATTTACATAGAAGCCACTGATTTGTGACCTTTATTTCTTCTTAGTATTCATCACTTTCTGCCACCCTCCTCTACATTCCTACCTCCTTCCGTCCTTCGGATGAGAAACTGAGGTCCTGACTCTCTGTGGTCATTAACAATCCCATGGCACTTCTCGTAAAGAGTAGGGGTGTAACCCCGGTGTCCTGGACAAATACCATCCATTGGCCCTTGCGAATCATGGCCGTGTGTGTCGCGGTGGTGAGCGCACTGGTTCTGTGGCTGCCGTCGCATCAGCCCAGTGGATGCTACAAACTGGTGGTTTGTGGAGAGAGATGATATGATTATAAACCGCTTTGGGTGTACAGGAGTACATATGAAAATGCTATATAAATGCTTCATTCATTAAATCATTCATACACTGCTGAATAAAATTATATTAAATAAATAATTTTTTTTATAAAGACATGACTCTGAAAACACTGAGATTTGAGGGATGGAGGAGATAATACTGAGCACATAGTGCTTCAATGGCGTATTGTTGAGATCTGTTCAGCCATCAGGATTTGACAGCTGCAGTTTGTCACAGTATAGAGACAAAAAGGCAATTAAACCATGAGCAATGGTTAACAAACGCAGAGTCCACTTATTATGCGTCTCCTGAATAATGAGATGTGCAGAGGATGAATCTGGTTTGTCAGAATGAGAAGAGATGTTGTTGTTAAAATATTTTTTTCTTCTCCCAGTTTGCTATGCAGAGGACACTATAAGTAAACCATCTGTTGGTTGGTTTCTCTGAAAAGAAACTCTTTGTTCTGAGCATCAACATTAACTCAACCAATGGCCTGAGTCTTGGGGCAGGACCAGAGGTCACGTTAGACTTCAGGGACAGGGTTGTAAAAATGACGTCATAATCTATTATTACCTGTCATTTTAATATTCATATTTTAATTATAATAAGCCATTTATTAGGCTCCGTTTTTGTTCACATTTGAACTTTTATTCACAAACTTAAAGGGCAACCATATTGGCTAGATTATGCATTTATTTATGAAGAGAAAGTTGAACTTTTCAGGATCCATCATGATTGTTTGTCCAATAAATACCAATAAGCTTTGTGCTCTGTTACTTTTGATATAAAACAAAGTCTTCAGCTTTCAAATTCTGTCCATTTTATCACAAAATTCAAACATAAATACCGTTTTGGCGCTCTTTAATGTGGCACAAGAGATCACTGTAGTGCCTGAGTTCAAGCGAAAGTAGAGCGCGAGTGAATGCGATCATCCCCTCCTCTTTACAGAACGAAATAAACATGATAGAACATTAGAAAATATGTAGAAAGATACAGTCCAATTTACCGAAATCCGTATCATGTCTCTCATGTAATCTCTCAATCAGTGTTTCAACCACAGAAAGACGTCAATAAATCAGCTTGTAAACAGTGTCACGTAACTCGGATAAGCCATTCATTGACCATTAAAGCAGCATTCAGTAGTTTCGGGATTTCTTCGCTGTATTCTCGCTTTTTGCTCGCAGGTTTCTCTCTAGAGAACTGATATCACGCGAGACTTCCTGACGTGGCGGCCGGCGGCCCGCCGGCTCAAAGTTGCAAGTGCGTATTTTCCGCTCACGGGCACCAGGGGGGTGTGAAACGACCACCATTCAACCCGAAATAAGTAATATAACCATTCCAATGACTCCGAAGCTTTTCAGTTTAGGTAAAAAAGTTACTTAGTTCACCTTTAACTTGATTGTCAGCAAGAACGCACTTGCCGCCAAGTGGACAGGGGTGAGAATTACACTTACACGGTACAATCACTCTCTGTGTAATGTGTCAAAATGACGGACGGCAGATTTTTCCGTCACTGCTATAAAAAAAAATCAGAAAAATTTCGGTTAACGCAACCTCTGGGCAGGACAATCTGTTGCTTGACAAATCACAGATGAGGTGGATGTTAAACTCATTATTTTTGCAGTTGTGTTTTGTTGAAGCTATGTGGCACAGAAATTACACGTCTCATAGCTTGGGATTGTTCTAGCAGGTTTGTATTGTCCGGTAAATTAGAAGACACTTTCACAGTTGATTCCTATTCTTATCTATAGCTTTCCACAGATCTAAAAAAAATAAATAAAAAAATAAAAAAAAGCAACTAAAATGCATCCTGCCTATTATATAAGGATAGTACACAGTATATAAAAGTACACAGCACAATGTGTAGCTGACCATGTGAATGTCCATAATTCAAACTCATGGAATGCAGAAAAAATATTTAGAATTTAAAGCATAGTTGAACATTTCTAAAATAGCATGTGTGATTGTATGTGAAATAGCCTAATTCAAAAGCTCCACGAGAAGAATGTTGAGCAAATAATGTAATGAAACTAAACTAAGGTGAGCTTTTCAATTTCAGCTAATGGCGGAGGTCTATGAAAATAATAACCAACACTAAGAGGGGTCAGTATGTACCATGCTTTGTTTTCTGACAATGATAATGACAGCTTATCTGTCATATTTGTATTAGTCTAAGCAGTGAGAGCCAAATGTAGAGAGCATGTATTACGTGACCGGCACAAGTGCAATTGCAGGTATAATAGAAGGCTCATTATGTTGTATGATGGCTAATGTGGGAAAATGTATCTATACAGTTCCACTAATGATGGATGAAGCATCCAGGCCACTTTGCAGCATAAAATCAGGAGAAAACAAATAAAAATAAAGTAAATTTTTTAAGCTCAAATTTCCTCAAATTCGTATTACTGCAATGTGTTTTCCGTGAGGGTTTTTATCGGCATAATAAATCATGTACATGTATGATGTGTCAGTACTACTTATTTAAATTGAATATCATTGTATCAAATATCAAAGTGTAGCATTACAGTGATGAGGATTGTGGTGGTGCGGGATCGGGTGTGAAGAGAACGCAGAAAGCACACAGTAACAAAAACAAGTGAGTGATAGTGAAATCTGAGCCAGAGGTGAATTACTTTTATATTCAGCTGATTTGTAAATGCAGTTTGTTGCTTTATTGATTCAAAGAGATGTCTTCAGAAGTATGGGGACTCACTTAAAAACCTTTTAATCTAATTGGCTAATTAGCTTTTTGTGGCTCTGCTTGAGGCTAGACCGACTCTTGACCGACCGAGGCTAGGCCTGTAGCAGACGAGATTGGGACAGAAGGAAAAAAAGAGGAGAAAATACAATCCAGCAGCTCCATATATTGGCATATAGGAGCTGTAAGTGAGGAGACCGACTGCTAACCCTGAGGCTGGGCTGATTAGATCAGGGCTCGTACTCACTGAGAGTGGGAGCGATCATCATTGTTTTACCTGAGAGAAATAACTACACCAGCCCGGGGAAATAATCATCTATTTCTGATGCAAGTGAGAACCCAACACATTTCACACGTCTTACAGTTCTGTCAGGACCACTATCGTCAAATACGATTGACAATTAGCATAAAGTTAGGATTGGCTGTATGGTTCTGTTCTGGGCAAGAACTCCCTGCGCATCCATGCAGCCTAGCATACAGGTGCTGGTCATATAATTAGAATATCATCAAAAAGTTGATTTATTTCAGTAATTCCATTAAAAAAGTGAAACTTGTATATTATATAGACTCATTACAGGCAAAGTGAGATATCTCAAGCCTTTATTTGTTATAATTTTGATGATTATGGCTTACAGCTTGTGAAAACCACAAAATCAAAATCTCAGAAAATTAGAATATTACATGAAATCACACAGTAATTACACAGTAATCCCATTGAACCAGGTTTTGGTTCTTTTGGCAGTGTGGGCAGGTGCAAATCCTGCTGGAGAATGAAGTCAGCATCTCCATAAAGCTTGTCTGCTGAAGGAAGCATGAAGTGTTCTGGAAATGTCCTGGTAGACGACTGCGTTGAGTGGACAGCACAGTGGACCGACACCAGCCGATGACATGGCTCCCCAAACCAGCACAGACTGTGGAAACTTCACACTGGACTTCAAGCATCTTGGATTATGTGCCTCTCCATTCTTCCTCCAGACTCTGGGACCTTGATTTCCAAATGAGATCAGAAAAGAGGACTTTGGTCCACTGTGCTTTATTAAATCCAGAGTCAACGCAGCCGTCTACCAGGACATTTCCAGAGCACTTCATGCTTCCTTCATTTTCCAGCAGGATTTGCACCTGCCCACACTTCCAACATAACCAAAACCTGCTTCAATGACCATGGTATCACTGTGTAATTACTGTGTGATTTCATGTAATATTCTAATTTTCTGAGATTTTGATTTTGTGGTTTTCACAAGCTGTAATCATCAAAATTATAACAAATAAAGGCTTGAGATATCTCACTTTGCATGTAATGAGTCTATATAATATACAAGTTTCACTTTTTTAACGGAATTACTGAAATAAATCAACTTTTTGATGATATTCTAATTATATGACCAGCACCTGTATATAAGAGCAGGAGAGCAGCAATAACCCCCCAAAACACAACCATATGCCAATATCCCCCAACACAAACTGAGAGCGAAATTCTGGATGTCTTTTACACACTACCCCCAACACGACCGAAGCTGATAGAATGGTTAATACACCCTGATGTTAGTGGCATATGCATAGGGTTAGTGGCATTATAGATCCACTCTAATGGGGGAAGCATCACCCCAAGCAGGAGCAAGCAAAGACACATTGTAACAAGCATGTTGCTGTAGCCAATTTAACAGTGTATGGGATCTACTGGGGGAAGCTTACACCCCTAGCGGCAGCAAAATCTGATACAACAAGCATGTTGTATAAATCGCGAAACTATTGCTAAAACTAGTGTAGTTTGGCAGGGGAAGCATACACCCTACAGCAATAGCTCAGACTAGCGGCAACAAAATCTGACACAACAAGCATGTTATATACTGTAGTCTGCCTACAGAGATGAGTGCAGGGCCAACAACCTGCTCCTCAACACCTCAAAGACCAAAGAACTCATCATAAACCACAGGAGAAATAAAACAGAGATCCCACCATTAATCATCAGCGGGAACTGTGTGGAGAGGGTGGCAGACTTCCACTTCTTGGGTGTCCACATTGAGGAGAGCTTATCCTGGAGCGTGAAAAAATAATGTGCATATGGAAGCTGATGTAAAATAGATCAATGCAATGACAGAAAGTTTGCATGTCTGTAGATGTATGTTCACTGTTTTTATGCAGTGACTGTGTGTTCATACTGTTTTAAAAATAAAATAAAATTATGCTATGATGTTGACGATTATGAATGCTGCTAATGCTGTTATATGTTCCTATAACTAGCATTAGCACTTCAATTATATTTTTATAGACTCAATGAATGATGAACTGACTGGAGAGCACTTTAAATTTCGTTGTACCTGTGACAATGACAAAGACCTATTCTATTCTATTATATTCTGTTCTAGTATTAAAACTAGGGTTAGGGTCAGGGAAGCTTACACTCTGTAGCTCTGAGTCATAGGCAGCTTAGCAATGAAGTACAGTGTGCCTCCTCATTCATTAACATGATTTCTGCTCCTGTCATACTGAATTCCATTGTTGTGGAGGTGAAGATGACAACTCCCATGATTCCACACTCATTCACGGGATCATCAAGCTACGATGTTGTTAGTGTTGAATGACAGACCTCTGTGGTGAACATACCTAATGTGTATTTGCACAGTATGTTACTAATAATCGAGATAAGCTTAAGCCACAAGCATGTGCTAACTTTACCACAGCATGTGCAATAATCATATTGAAAAAAAAAGCTCATTCTTTATTCTATGCAACCAGATAAGGCTAAAACATCGCTTTGATTACCACAGCATGTCACTTAGTGCAGTATGCTCAATAATACTAGAAGCCCAAGTAATGAGCATATATTCGATTGCATTGCATTGCATTGCAAATGGTGGATGCTGCACATTGGTGGTGGTTGAGGAGATTCCCCCTTATGTGTAAAGCGCTTTGAGTGCCCAGAAAAGCGCTATATAAATGTAACGAATTATTATTATTATTATTATTATTAGCAACCAATACAATACTGATAGCAAATGTTGCTGAAACAACTACAAGCATTTTGCTGATACCTGGATAAGCTTAGCACAGCATGTGACAATGACACCAGATATAGACCTAAAACACAACCATGTTTCCAATAGCAACTAACAGCTTTTAGAGCAGTGGTTCTCAAATATTAAAAAAAGAAAAGAAATTGGGTCACGCCCCCCTTTAAAAAAAAAATCTGAGCATGTTTTCAATAGCAACCAGATAGCCTTTAGAGCAAGCATTTCTAATACACTATAGCTTTAAGAACGCCGTGTTTCCAAGAACTAGATAGACCAAGCGTGTCCGATACCCGACAGAATCAACACTAAACAGACTCAACTGAACAGTGACTGTTTACTAAGTCTTTTTAGAGCTGTGCCACAGCAGAGATGATTCCGTTTGCACCATGAATTGTTATTTCCTAACTATCACCGCAAGCTGCTTGAATCTGTGCTGCATAGTGCTAAAAGCACAGTATGTGCAACATGAGCAGTTGCCAATGACAACAGATAAGTAACGCACATAGCCAATATGATTGCATAAGCCTAGTAAGAGCATTTGAATGAAAACGACTAGATAAGCCCAAGCAACATGTATAGCATTAGCAACAAGCATATTGCCAGTACCCTGATAGCTTTTAGCAATGAGCATTAAAAAGGAATTTAGCTTAGCTTCATGAAGACTTTCAGAGATGAATGGAGAATGAATCACGTCGAGTCCTGTGTCAATAATGCAGCGATGCGAGCAGCAATGCAGACTGGGGTCACTTCCAAGTCAGGCAGCTTATGATCAATGCGGCGAATCTCGTGTTCAAGTTCACAAACTTGAATGAATCTGAGGTGAAATCCTTGTGGGGAACGAATTCCTCTCACTAAATTCCCGATTGCATGATTCCTTGTGAGATGATGTGGTTTGCCAGCCGAATTTCAAAATTTAATTATCTCCTGAGAAACACGATAGCCGCTAATAATACTGAGGGAGCTTATATATGTATACAGTGATAGGCGTCGTATTCCTATAGGTCAGGGGTGCCCAATCCTGCTCCTGCCGATCGACTGTCCTGCACAGTTCATCTCCAACCCTAATCAAACACACCTGAAGCAACCAATTAAGGTCTTCAGGATCACTGGAAAATTAAAGGCAGGTGTGTTTGATTAGGGTTGGAGATGAACTGTGCAGGACAGTCGATCGGCAGGAGCAGGATTGGGCACCCCTGCTATAGGTAGACGTGGATCAGCTGATGCGAGCTTGACTAACGTGACCTGCCAGAACTGACACTACACAGTTTTATGGAGCATTTAAATAAGAACAAAATATGTGGACACGGCCCTAGAATCATGACTTACAGTTCATAGACATCAACAATTGTTGTTAAAAAAAACATGATAATGTGTTTTGAAGTGTTTTTTGTTTTTTTTTACCCAAGGTACTGCTGAATAATGGCTTGATAACATTAGTGTCACAAACACAAAGGAGACAGACAGGTTTAGGTCCACACAGTGTTTATTAAAGGGTAACTAAACCCTAAAACAACTTTTTTTAGATAATGATCTGTAAGACTGGGGCTCTATTAGTGCTGTTCATTGATTCGAGTAAATTTTTTGACATTTAGGTATAAAGTGTTTTAATTCTACAATATATGGTGTAAAAACGTCTACTGGCTACTGCAGTTGGATTTTCCTATAGGAAGTTGTGGTGCCGCGTGACGCAAGCAGGCACCAGCTCACCAGCTCACCACACCTTTGGTACGAGCTCACCACGCCTTCGGCATAGGCTCAGGCCCTGGTATAAAAACATCTTGTTCCGTCAAAACAACTGTAGTGAGTCAGGAGTTGGAATTGCGAGTATTGAAAATGATGGAGAGATGGGCAGAGGATGCGAAGTGGGTTGATCCAGTGAGAGGACTGAAAGACGTTGAGAGATATGCACAGCTTTCTGAATGAAACTCTCCAAACCGAGGTCATCATAAATGACCACCTGATGATGCACTTCCGGGTTCAGACCCTGGAGAAAGGCTGTCAAAATGGTTAGGTGCCGCTAGATGCCGCCAACGTGCAGAACTGCAGAGCATAAGCATTTATAGAAGTATTACTTTGGCGGAGATTGCATTTCAAAATATAGTGAACTTTGTAGAAGGAACCCGCTGCAATCCTCCGCCTCACCATTGTATGTCGCTGGTCGGGCTATGGGACGGGCAGAGGCAGGTGGCGAAGGAGCGGGTGGTGCAGAGGGGAGAGTTTGCTGAACTGCCCGCACAGGTTCGGCAAACTGATCCGGTGAATGCTCCCCGCTGGTTCCAACAGGACTCTGCGTGATGGTCTGGTCTTCTGTCACAAACACAGGAGGAGACAGACAGGTTTAGGTGCACACAGTGTTTATTAAAAGCAGAGTGGTGGTGGAACAACGGGAACCAGATGATGGTGACTTGTAGAATGATGATGGTGACTTAGCTGGCGATGACTGAAGTGGATTCTCTGTGCAGGTGACGAGTGAACACGAAGACAGGAGATCTGGATCAGGATGACGGACAGGAGACTGGATACAGGACGAGACGATCTCAGGTGAGTAGATAGGTAAGGAGTCTGACATAAAGCAGTGTATACTACAGCGAGATCAGACAAGGAGTGAAAGGTGAACGGCATATATAACGGGTGTGTTGATGAGGGAGTGAGGGTGCAGCGAGTCAGTACTCTGGTGATTGTGAACGAGTGGGCGGGTCCTGGTGATTGTGAACGAGTGGGCGGGTCCTGGTGATGGTGATTGTGAACGAGTGGCGGGTCCTGGTGATTGTGAACGAGTGGGCGGGTCCTGGTGATGATGAACGAGTGGGCGGGTCCTGGTGATGGTGATTGTGAACGAGTGGGCGGGTCCTGGTGATTGTGAACGAGTGGGCGGGTCCTGGTGATGGTGATTGTGAACGAGTGGCGGGTCCTGGTGATTGTGAACAAGTGGGCGGGTCCTGGTGATGATGAACGAGTGGGCGGGTCCTGGTGATGGTGATTGTGAACGAGTGGGTGGGTCCTGGTGATTGTGAACGAGTGGGCGGGTCCTGGTGATTGTGAACGAGTGGGCGGGTCCTGGTGATGGTGATTGTGAACGAGTGGCGGGTCCTGGTGATTGTGAACAAGTGGGCGGGTCCTGGTGATGATGAACGAGTGGGCGGGTCCTGGTGATGGTGATTGTGAACGAGTGGGTGGGTCCTGGTGATTGTGAACGAGTGGGCGGGTCCTGGTGATTGTGAACGAGTGGGCGGGTCCTGGTGATTGTGAACGAGTGGGTGGGTCCTGGTGATGATGAACGAGTGGGCGGGTCCTGGTGATGGTGATTGTGAACGAGTGGGCGGGTCCTGGTGATTGTGAACGAGTGGGCGGGTCCTGGTGATTGTGAACGAGTGGGCGGGTCCTGGTGATGGTGATTGTGAACGAGTGGCGGGTCCTGGTGATTGTGAACGAGTGAGCGGGTCTTGGTGATGGTGAACGAGTGGGCGGGTCCTGGTAATTGTGAACAAGTGGGCGGGTCCTGGTGATTTTGAACGAGTGGGCGGGTCCTGGTGATGGTGATTGTGAACGAGTGGGCGGGTCCTGGTGATTGTGAACGAGTGGGCTGGTCCTGGTAATTGTGAACGAGTGGGCGGGTCCTGGTGATTGTGAACGAGTGAGCGGGTATATTATTTTGTATATATAAATGCATGTATATATTTAAGAAATATTTGCATACATATACTGTATATATATTTATATAGTTTATATTATATATAAATATAATTTTTTTATATATATAAATAACACATTTTTCTTAAATATATACATGCATGTGTGTGTATTTATATATACAAATTTAATTATACACAGTACACACACATATATTATTAAAAACAAACTTTTATTTTGGATGCGATTAATCGCGATTAATCTTTTGACAGCCCTAATATATATATATATATATATTAGTGGTGGGCCGTTATCGGCGTTAACGCGCTGCGTTAACGCGAGACTCTTATCGCGCGATAAAAAAAATATCGCCGTTAATCTATTCTCCAAGTTGGGTTGGGAGCTGGCTCAAGCTACACAAGCTATGATGACGCAATCTACCCGCGGCCGCGTGGAACACCCGGCTGCAACGCATCATATTCGTCGTCATCTTAAGTAAACACGGCTGAAAGTGAAAGCTGGTGTAAAAGATCGGTGGAACATCCATTATTTGGACTTGGTTCGGATTTAAGCCGTCCGACGTAGACTGTGTGGTGTAACAGTTCGGTAAGTAAACACACGACTAATCCGTTCTACCACCTCAAATTCAAAACGAAACATATCACTGAATACCAGCGCGCGCGTATTATTCCCAATATATCTTAGTGAGTGGTGTAGCACATAATCTCTTTTTATTAAAAGCGCCCGATTTTAAGAATCGTTGTTGTTTCTTTTTAACTGAAAAGACATCAGTTAGACAATATTCTAATTTTAAATTTGGGGTTTCATAAGCTCCAAGCCATAATAAACATTAGACCTACTTAAGTCTCTGCAGCTAGTGTACTTACATTTTATTTATCTGCAAAATTATGTTGTATACTTACAGTTTTGCACAATATATGTTCTCAAAACTACATACACCCTTTCAAAAAAACAAAAACATTTAGCAGTTGTTTAGCAGGGTCTGTGTAACCTGTTCTGAAATGGTTTTATTATAATATCGTTATCGCAAGAGGCTGCAATGTATATCACAATATGGATTTTAGGCCATATCGCCCATCCCTAATTGATAGCCTATAGTAGTTGATAATAACATAGGCCTACCTAATGTTGCCTACGGACGGTAACAGTACAGTAGTAACCTTTTACAGTCTATGAGTAGAACAGCTTTCTCAAGCAGTTTGTGATGCATTTTGGAAACAGGAGATGAGCCCCTGGTCTAATGTGCCACCTGGCTTGAGAAACCCGTTCTCAAAGACTTACTTTTATAGTCATTATTTGGGTAGCACACATATTCTGAATGCCTTCGGCAGAATTCAAATGAGCCATTTTAATCTAGATTAATCTAGATTAATTTCAAAATTAATCTAGATTAATCTAGATTAAAAAAATTAATCTATGCCCACCTCTAATATATATATATATAAAAGGAACGCTAATTCTCCCATGGCCCTCTGCCTCGTCCTGCTCGCCACAGTGACTAAAAACATTTTAGGAAAATTTACTTTTTTGAAGCCAGCTTATGTGATGTTCTCTCAAAGTTTTCAGTTGTATTGACAATTCAACATTCAAGATGACTTTTTGGAAATGAGTGAATGCAAACAGAGAAAAATAAACTGCAGAATTGGAGGAAATGAGTGAAAAGTCCATTAAGAATTTCCCCGCCTCAAAAACCAAACTGAAACCAATCAATTAATATTTACTTGTGTTTCCTGAGTAAACAAAGCATAGTATGTGAATAGTACAGATTACTAGATTTGTACAATTAAATTAAGACATTAAGTAAAGTTAATTAAAAAGTGTTACTTAGAATCACTGTTGGATTTTACAGTGAAGGCGGAGGTCTGAAACCATTCAGCTGCGCACAATTTCAAGGTAATTTGTGATGTTTAAATTTCATATCTGAGAGAGAGGCGGACGCACATGTATCTCCACGCACATTTGATGCCTCACCATATCTTTGTCTCAGTTTAGATAAAGTATGACTTAATTTAATAAATACACTTTATAATTATTTTTGTGCATTTTTGAACTAAAATAATAGAATCACATTTAATTGAATCTTAACCACATTTTAGATGTCATAATGTATTAAATATGGATGTTAGATCAGTTGGTGTAGTTTAGGGAGAGTGAGTAGTGAAGTCTGTGGTGAGGGAGTGTGCAACAGTCTGCTTCGAGGAGAACTGTCATCAACACCCCACTCCTCGCCATCTGGACCAACAGCCCGAGAGGAGGACACACTGATCGAAACACCATAGAGGACTGTACCAGACTGGCCTTTGAAAGAGTTTCAGGGTCACAGAAATGTTGAGATTAATAAACTGTTGCGGTAGAGAAAGAGCATGTGTGTGATAGGAGTGTGAGTGTGTTTTTCCTTTCAACAATACTTGCCATTCTCTCTCTCTCCCTCTCCCTATCTCCCTCTCTCTCTCTCTCTCTCTCTCTCTCTCGCTTCCGGTGAGGGTGAGGTCGTGTGTGGTGGCGTTGGAGAGCGTTTTCTTTCTCTTTTGGGTTTTTTCCCCTTCTTTTTCTATGATTTTGTTTTTTTTTCTTTGTTTCTTTTCCCCCTACGTTACTTGTTTAAAAAAAAAAAAAAAAAAAAAAAAAAAAAAAAGCACCGGGTGCCGGTATGGCAGCCGTTCCGGCGCAAGGAACGGCCTGCTTATCCCTTCGTAATGGGTGCAGGTGTGTGCCAGAGGCGGGTGTAACAGTCGAAGATTTGTTGGTGGCGGTAGGACAAAAGGTTGGGTTTGATAACATAATCTCTGGCTCGCGAATGAACAAAGCGGTCGTAGTTTTTTTGAAAGCTGAAGCATTAGTGAATAAATTGACTGTGGACGGATTGTGGGTGAAAGAGGCTTTTGTTCCGGTTTCACAGTTGTCTGCCCCAGCTACTAAAATCACAATTTCAAATGTCCCGCCGTTTGTTTCCAACGATGCAATAACAAAAGAACTTCTACGATTTGGGAAAATTGCAAGCCCTATGAGAACGATTCCTTTAGGGTGCAAAAATACGGCGCTAAAGCATGTATTGTCTTTTAGACGTCAAATTTTTATGTTTCTAAGCTCCCAAGATCGATCCTTAGATGTTTCTTTTCGAGTCAAACACGAAGATAATTCGTACATGGTATACGCGAGCACAGAGAGTTTGAAATGTTTTGATTGCGGCGAAGTCGGACATAAGCGCTTCTCGTGTCCGCATAAAGTGCGCGATGAACCTCAGCCTTTAACGATTGCATCTAGAGCTGAAGAACCAAATGGAGAACTTCAAGCGATTGAAAGGAATAGACAAGACACTGCGCAGATTGATAGAGTGACGGAGGAGGTGAAGGAACAAGATGAGGTGAGTGGAATTGTTTCTAAAAGCGTGAGTGATCAGCCTGGATGTAGTTATGCTGTAGAAAAGCCTGTTAGTGCTTGTGGTGCTACGGATAGGATGGTGAATGTATGCAGTGTAGAGGATGTGCTGCAATACTCTTTAGTGACTCAGGCAAAATGTTCAGAGGAGGACGTAGAAGATGAAATGGATGGTTTATCTCAGAGTACTGAAGATAGCGTGAGAGATGAACAGTGGTCTGAGATGGGAAGAGTAAGAGAAAGTGATTTGTACACTGTTGAACAAATTAACAGTTTTCTTGATGAAACAAAAGGGAAAGCAGGAGTAGAAATTGGTGACTTTTTTCCTGATCTTGAGAAATTTGTTTCTTCGGTAGCTTGGGCCCGAAAAATGAATAACTGTACTGAGCTTTCTCAACAGAAAAGGTTTCGGCTTAAGAAACATATCACATCTGCTAGACAAAAATTGAAAATGTTTGGAAAAGAGCAGCTAACGAGGGGGAAAGTTAAAGACTCATGATGGGTTTCACTTTTTCTTTAATTTTTCTTTGCGGCTCTCTTTCCTTTCTCTTTCTGATGGAGATCTTAAGAGTAGGATCACTAAATGTGAATGGGATGAGGGATATGAAAAAACGTGTATTTCTTTCTGAGATTATTAATTTGAAAGAGTTAAATGTTATTTTCTTGCAAGAAACCCACAGTAATTTAGATAATGAAGTTGACTGGGGGCTATGGTGGAAGGGAGAACACTTTCTTAGTCATGGGAATAATTTAAGTGCAGGGGTAGCAATTCTTTTTGCTCCTTCCCTTAATTTCAATATTTTGTGGAAAAATGAATTGGAACCTGGAAGACTCTTGATTGTTAGAGCTGAAATACATAATATGAATTTCATTTTTGTGAACATTTATGCTCCAAATTTAGGCATTGAGAGAATAAGGCTCTTTTCTAAATTAGAACAGTTTTTAAGACAACAACATGATGGAGATTTTATTGTTTTTGGTGGAGACTGGAACTGCACCTTAGATTTCATAATAGATAGGAATGGGGAAGAACCACATCAAATGTCAGCCACTTGTCTTGCAAGATTGGTAAAGAACTTTCACTTATCAGATGTATGGAGAGAAAACAATCCTTTAGTTAAACAGTACTCTTGGGTGAGTTTTAGTAATGATACACTTTCTGCTGCTCGTTTAGATAGGTTTTACTTATCTCATAATATGAGGAACAGGACTCTGAATTCAACTATTACTCCTGTCCCTTTTTCAGACCACAAACTAATCACAGTTGAATGTAGTCTCATAACAAAAACCTATAAGAGTTCTTATTGGCATTTTAATGTTAAATTGTTGGAAGACACATTCTTTTGTGAAAATTTTAAGAATTTTTGGGAAGTTTGGAAGACTGAGAAAGGAAGATATGACAATATTATTCAGTGGTGGGAGATTGGGAAAGTGTTTATTAAAGAATATTGCCAACAATTTTCTTCTCATTCTACTTTGTGTTTAAAGAAAACATTAGAGAGTTTGGAGCAAGAACTTAAGATTATTGAAGGGAACATGATTGTAAATGCGTCTCCTAATTTGAAGGATATGTGGACTGAAAAGAAAAACTGTTTGAATTTAATCCTTGATGAAAAAGTCAAAGGAGAACTTATAAAAAATCGTTTTCTAACAAAAAGAGACATAGATGCTCCTACGTCCTTCTTTTTTAATTTAGAACGGAAAACTAAACATGGAAAAAAGATGTTGTTTTTAAAAGATAAGGATGGACACCTTGTTTCAGACCCGGAAAGGATGCGTAGACTTGCAGTGGACTTTTATACTGAACTATATTCTGCTGATTCCTTAAATGATCAATGCAGACGTGAACTTTTACAAGATCTTCCTGAGATATCTACAGAAAAAAAACAGCTTTTGGAAGCACAGCTTACTTTTAATGAACTGACTTCAGCAGTAATGGATCTCTCATCAGGGCGAGCACCAGGAATTGATGGACTTCCTGCTGAATTTTATAAACGTTTTTGGACTATTATTGGTCATGATTTTTTTGAAGTTGCTCAGAAATGTATAAGTGAAGGATGTCTAACAAGAAGTTGTCAGCGTGCTGTTTTAACATTGCTTCCAAAGAAGGGAGATTTGACGCTACTAAAAAATTGGAGACCTGTAGCTATCTTATGTTCAGAATATAAAATTCTTTCTAAGTGTCTTGCTAAAAGGTTAAATGATGTATTACATGAAATTATTCATACGGATCAATCATATTGTGTAAAGGGCAGATCTATTGCAGATAATTTACATCTGATGCGGGATCTGTATGACTATGCTTTTTACAACAATGTTGATGTTGGGTTTTTGTCAATGGACCAAGAGAAAGCCTTTGACAGAGTTGACCATATTTTTCTTTTTGAGACTCTTAAGGCTTTTGGATTTGGAGAAAATTTAATTTCATGTATAAAATTGCTTTATAATGAGGCAACTTGCTTGATAAAAATAGGTGGCAGTCTCAGTGTCCCCATAAAGGTTCAGAGGGGTATTAGACAAGGTTGCCCTATCTCAGGGCAACTTTATAGTATTGCTTTTGAGCCATTACTCTGTAAATTAAGAAGAGAATTAATGGGACTGCATATCAGAGAAATAGATTCTTCACAGTTTATTAAAATGTCTGCATATGCGGATGATCTTACAGTTTTAATAAGAGGTAATCAAGATATTAATGTTGTTAAAAAGTGTTTAGAAACTTATGAAAAAGCATCCTCTGCAAAAGTGAATTGGGGCAAAAGTGTGGCAGTATGGTGTGGGCAAGACAATAATGGTCCCATCCTTCCTGGAGAGTTGCAATGGGGAAGAGAAGGTTTTAAATACTTAGGGGTGTTTTTAGGATCTGAAGATTATAGGAAACAGAATTGGGAGGGACTAGTGGAGAAAACATGTGCTCGGTTGTCTCTATGGAAATGGTTGCTCCTTCAGTTATCCTATAGGGGTAGAGTTTTGGTCTGTAATAATCTTATTGCTGCTACTTTATGGCATAAAATGATGATATTAGAACCCCCAGAAGAATTGATAACGGACATTCAGAAAAAACTAGTTGACTTTTTTTGGTCCGGGTGTCACTGGCTAAAAGCACCAGTACTTTATCTGCCCAGGACGGAGGGAGGTCAAGGACTCATTGACATCAGGTCTAGAATCAAAGCTTTCAGACTTCAGACAGCTCAAAGACTCCTGTATGGTGAAGAAGTGAGCTGGCGTGGGGTAGCCCATGGCCTCCTGAGAAGAGCAGGTAAAATGGGTTATGATCGTCAACTGTTCTTAATGGACATTAATAAGCTGGACTTAACTGGTCTGTCATCGTTCTACAAGTCAATGTTGAGAGCGTGGACTCTTTTAAAAGTTTGCAGAGATTTAAACGGTGAACAGAGTCAGTGGTTATTGGAAGAACGTCTCGGGTTACTGGATGTAACCCTGGTTCCCCGAGAGAGGGGAACGAGACGCTGCGTCTAATATAAACGCTACGGGGAATGCCTTCGGCATGCGTTATCTGAAGTCACTATACAACTATTCCAATCTGGATTGGTGTGCGTCATCGTGCGTCATGACGTTGCATGTGACAGTGACCCGGACGCTATATAAGGGTCACAGGAACAAGGAAATGACAGCTTCGAAAAAAAGGTTCAAAGCAGCTGTTCTCAGGGCGCCCCGAAGGTGGGGAGAGGGGACGCAGCGTCTCGTTCCCCTCTCTCGGGGAACCAGGGTTACATCCAGTAACCCGAGACGTTCCCCTTCGTTACGGGGAACTCCCGCTGCGTCTAATATAAACGCTACGGGGAACGAGTACCAGCTAGCCCCCACCGAGAACAGGCGCCCCTGGTGTGAAACATCTGGCACACTCAAGAGCACTAAAGCAAGGGAGAGTGAAAGATCCAACTGTTCTAAGAATTTTATTCTTTCTTGTTTGGTGTACAAAGGGAAGGTTGCATCAACAACCTCGATATTAAGGTCCAAGTATATAGGCCTGATTAATGACAGGCAGAACACTTAACTCCTAACACCTTTTTAGTGGATCATCTCTGGAAGCCTAAGAGGCTCTCTTGCTTACACCGCACATGCAACGAAGGATGAAGAGCCTGAGGAATTTTTAGAATAGCCTCCGGTACCTTGGTTACCGGGGAGAAATATCTCAAAGAAAGCTAACAAACTCCCATTTAATACCCTATATAGATATACTCTGCGGAGCCGAATAAAGGCTCTAAGCAATTTAATATGATAGCCTGCAGAGACAGGGTTCATCCAGATTTTGACGCAGCATACAGAGGCAGAAAGCACTCTGAAGGTGAGGATCATTGCTAAGGACAGGGGAGAATTTATAGAACCCACTATACTAAGAATTTTATTCTTGTCTTTTTTGGTGTAAGAAAAAGGCTGAGTTAACAGCCTCAGAAGTGAGGTCCAATATATACATATGCCTAAAAAGGCAGGACACTGACTCCAAGGCACCATTAGTGGATAACCATAAAAGCCTAGAAGGCTCTCCTGTCACACTTATAGCAACGAAGGATGAAGAGCCAGAGGAAATCATAAGATAGCCTCCGGTACCCTTATTGGTGACCGGGGAAATTTCCTACTAGAAAGCTAACAGATTTCCAAAATATGTAGATTTTCTTTTAATCTAACATATATACACGTATCCCGCAGAACCGACAGGGGCTTTTCTTTCCACAGACCTGTCAGCCTGCAAGGATAACAGGATTCATCCTAGAAGGCTACAGGGAAATATGGAGGTCATGGGACGACCCGGGTGGACCACCCTGAGAGCATACGGAGGCCGTAGGCGCCATAGCGGCTCTGAGCGTGGACGAGAGGTCCCGATTAGAGTATAGAAGAATCCCAGTACTGAAGCCATAGGGCAGTAAAAGGCTGGGTCCAGCTAACTCAATTAAAACTTCCTGAGCCGGGGAGTTCTGGAGGTAGCTGATCTGATGACCTCGGCCACCAGATCACCCTATTCGAGAAGGCCAGTGTGGTTTTTCGAGAATAAGATCTACTCAAAATCCTCTGACCCTCTCCAGAACTCCAGGGAGTAGAGCGACCGGGGGGAAAGGCGTACAGACGTTGCCTCGGCCACGTCTGTACCATGGCCTCCAGACCCAACGGGGCTGGATGCGAGAGAGAGAACCAGAGCGGGCACCTCGGGGTGGAGCCTCCATTCCCCTGGCCTGGGCCCCTGCCTCGACAGGGTGTCTGCTCCTACATTATCAACCACAGGTATATACATAGCCCTCACAGAGAGAAATTTGTCCTTAGACAAAAATAGAATATGATGGGCCAATTTGCACAGAGGTCGAGACCTCAAGCCCCCCTGATGGTTGATATAGAAAACCACCGATATATTATCAGACCTAATAAGGACCTGATGGCCTCTGAGGTCTGGAGGGAAATGCCTGAGGGCAAAGAATACTGCCAGCATCTCCAGGCAACTGATGTGCCATGAGAGGTGATGGTCCTTCCAGACCCCGTGGGTGTACCGGCCCTCCATGACCGCACCCCAGCCCCTGCGGGAAGCATCCGTGGTCAGAATTTTTCTGGGACACGAAGCTCCAAGCACCTGGCCTTGGGACAGGAACCGTATGTCTTTCCATATGACTAGAGAACGAAGGTACCTGGACGTAACTCTAATCATACGGAAGGGGTTGCCCCTTGGGGAAAACCCCCTGGTCCCGAGCCACCACTGTAGGGCCCCATAAGGCCCAAAATTCCTTGAAAATGTTTGACAGTGATGGCCTGGCCTAACCTGATAGCTCTAACTGCAGCCACGATACTTTAAATACGTGGCTGGGTCATGGAACTTGCATAGATTGCGAGTCCCACTCAGCTCCAAGAAATTTTATTCTTTGAAGAGGAGACAGAGAACTTTTCTTGACATTGAGCCTTAGCCCCAAGCACTGAAGATGACGCAAAACAACATCTCGATGTTGGATTGCTAGCGTCTCTGGTTCTGCCAGAATAAGCCAGTCATCTAATAATTTAGGATGCGGTTCCCCTGAAGTCTCAGTGGAGCAAGGGCAGCATCCATACAGAAAGTGCAAGGGGATAGAGTTAGGCCGAAAGGAAGAACCCTATATTGGTAAGCTTTTCCCCCCAAAAGCGAACCTAAGGAACTTCCTATGATAATGGATGATGAAGTTATGAAAATAAGCATCCATGAGATCTATTGTCACAAGCCAGTCTTCAGATCTGATTTGCTGAATGATACTGGGTATAGTGAGCATATTGAAACTAAATCTCCTCAAAGATTTATTCAATACTCTAAGATCTACAATAGGATGAAGTCCACCATCCTTTTTCGGAACAATGAAGTAACGGCTGTAAAAACCTGAATCCCTCTCCTGATTAGGGGCAATTTCTATTGCTTTTGCTAAAAGAGATTCAACTTCATTTTCCATCACCTGGCGCTGATGTGAGAAAACCAGTGTGTGAAATACCCCGTTAAAATCGGGTGGTCTTACTTTAAACTGGATTCTATATCCTTTAACTATACCCAGGGTCCATTTAGATATATTCGGAAGGCCTGACCAGGCGTCTAAACAATCTATAAGAGGAATCAATTTCTCTGGGTTAGTCTCAGGTGATATAATGTGCATATCGGTGGTCTGAAGCAGTTTACTGGCAGGACGTAACCGATGAATAATCTAATAAGGAGATCAGTCCCTCGAGACTGACCTCAGGTTTTGAGATTCGGTGACCTGAAGCGATAGACCGGCAGGAACTAACCGAAAATAATATGAAGTGCCCATAAGGGTCCGCATTTTTACGCCAGGACCTCATAGTTTATTTATTTATTTTTCTTAGCCCGAAAGGCAGTCCTCAGACCTGACTTCGGGGCTTTTTTTTTTTAATTTTTTTTTTTTATGAGAACGTCTCCTCTGACCCCGAGCCCTGTACAGGGGGAAGGGGAGGGGAAGAGGTGACTTCCCAGAATATGAGGAGCTGGTGACTGTCCCCGGGGGACCTGGACTACCATATGTAGGTATGCATTTTTTTTTTTTTTTTTTTTGACATGCCGCCATATAAGCCTTCCCTACCAAATTCGAGATATTTATATTAGCTCCACTTTAATTTTAGAGGGACGTGTCTGAGTCATCAGAGGTAATACGATATCTGGGAGAAATATTCTTCTACCCCCTGCATCATTAAATTCCCCTTTAATTTTCTTCTTCAATTATTCCACAATCTCAGTACCTCAGTATGGAGATCGTTTGAAAAAGGAAGACTCTGACACAAGGATTTTGACTGGGTTTGCAGGAAGCACTCTTTTTTAGACGCTTCCTTCTTATTAAATTACCAAACATTTAATTTCATTACAGCCCCAGTCTTTCTCCAGCAACTCCTCATAATGTGGTGAATATTCGTGGTTCAGTGTTGATAGTATCTGACTCCTCAGAATCAAATAAATCAAACACCGGGTCTTTAACACGGTCGGAAGAAGCCGCAGTGACGCGGGCTTCCGAACCGTGCGCGAGACCTGTAAACACTGCTCCACGTGCGAACCCAATGCAAACAGACAACGCGCTGCCTCGACAGACGCGAGCTGATGCACTAGGAACGCAGGCCTATTTTATTCTTTTTAAACAGGCTCAGGCGGGAGCGGAAGAGTAAACTCAGAGTCTACACCCTGCAGACCTGTAATCTACGCGCTGCCTCGGCAAACGCGAGATCCAAGCCACTATAGATTCTGTATTGCAATGCAGACATTAATCTACGCGCTGCCTCGGCAAACACGAGATTAGTCACAGAATCTTTATTGCAGAGTAGCCGTAATCTACGCGCTGCCTCGGCAAACACGAGATCCGAGCCACTATAGATTCTGTATTGCAATGCAGACATAAACCTACGCGCTGCCTCGGCAAACGCGAGATCCCAGTCACAGAATCCTTTCAGTTTGCACAAAATAGACAGTGCCCTCGAGAACTGTCCGTGCAAGCTCCGCTCACAACCCAACACCACAAAGCAAGTGTGCGCCATCCTTGCTTCTTTAATTTTTCTTAAATCAAGGAGACGCACACTGCCTTCGCCATAGTAGATTTGACAGACAACACCAAATAAGACGTACAGTTTGACATAGAACGCTGCTGAAGAACAGAAGCTGTCATTTCCTTGTTCCTGTGACCCTTATATAGCGTCCGGGTCACTGTCACATGCAACGTCATGACGCACGATGACGCACACCAATCCAGATTGGAATAGTTGTATAGTGACTTCAGATAACGCATGCCGAAGGCATTCCCCGTAGCGTTTATATTAGACGCAGCGGGAGTTCCCCGTAACGAAGGGGAACCCTTGATCTTTAACCCAAAAATTGATGTGGATGTTCTAAAATCAACTTCTGTGAGGCATGCTTTATGGTCTGCAAATATTGTAAAGATTGGACACTTACTGACTGAAGATGGATGGATTTCTGCAGAGACTCTGGCTACCAAGCTTGGTATAAGATCAGTCCGAGTTGTGCAGAGGATGTTGAACCATCTATATGAGTGCATGCCGGTGGACTATAGAGACTCTTTATTTTTACACAAAAAAGAAAATGCTGTTTCTTCTTTCCCAGAACTGGATATTACAGCTGCGACTGGCTTGTGGCAAGAAATTGAAGGTGGTATTCTGTCCTTTAAGACACCTCAACTGGGGCGTTTCAGAGACATTGGGAAAAAAGCTCCTTACATGCTGTGTGTAAAAGTTCTTCATCTTCATGCACTTGAAACTGTAAAAGAGTGTAAATGGACAGAATTTTTTGGATCAGACTCTTCCCCGAAAGGTAGCTGGAGGACCATGTACAAGCCCCCCATTGAAAAAAGGTCTGGAGACCTGCAGTGGCGCGTTGTACATGGTATTATAGCTACGAACAGACACAGAGCACATTTTGATCCACTAGCGGGGATAGGGTGCCCTTTCTGTGAACAGCAGGAGACAGTTTTTCACTTGTTTGCTGACTGTAGTAGACTATTACCTCTTTTTGAAATTCTTGGAGGGTGGTGTCAGACTTTGGGAGAAGTTTTTACACTTGAGTTTTATATCTATGGACCTAAATATAAACGTAGCAAGAGAGAGATTTGTCATTTACTCAATTTTATTTTCGGACAAGCAAAGTTAGCTGTTTGGCTCTCTCGTAAAAGTAAAATAGGTGGTATGGGACAAACTGATGTGGTACTGATTTATGAGGGTTTGATGAAGTCAAGGTTAAGAATAGAATTTGAATATTATCGACTGAATGAGAATATTGAAGACTTCAAGTTCAAGTGGGCTATAAATAACTGTATTTGCGATGTTGACTGTAATGGCAATTTACAAATCTATGTATAATTATATATGATGATAATGGTTGTAAAAAGGTTTATGGTTGTTTTGTTATTTATTTATTTTTTTGTTTTCTTGTTGGCTAAATAATTGATTGAAGACTGTTTTTTAAATTTTTGTAATAAAAGTTGTTCAAAGGTCTCTCTCTCTCTCTCCCTTTCCCTATCTCTCTCTCTCTCTCCCTTTCCCTATCTCTCTCTCTCTCTCGCTCTCTCTCTCTCTCTCTCTCTCTCTCTGTGTGTGTGCATGCGTTGAGTGAGTGAGGTGCGTGGATGGAGAGTGCGTGACGGCGTTGTGAGGTACGAGTGTTTGGAAACTCTTTTTCTGCCTTTTTCTACCCTTTTCTATCTTAGTAATTGTTTTTAGAATTTTATATTGAGGTTTAGGTAATATTGGTGAGGGAGGTGGTTGTTTTTGGGGGAGTTTTTACTCCCAGTCGGTGTGCTGGGAGAATGGCAGCTCCAGGTGCGGAGACATTGGAGTTTCTAACAAGGCGTCATGGTGTGAAAATTGATGTTACTGCAAGTATAGAGGAGTGTAGTTTAGCGGTGAGTGCAGTAGTTGGTCATGAGAATGTTTTGTCGGCGTCGCGAATGAACAACGCGATTGTTTTGTTTGTTAAGACGATCGATTTGGCGAACTTGTTAGTGGAGAGTGGGGTAGAGATTGGTGGTATTTTTACCTCAGTGTTGCCTCTTTCTACGCCGTCTAAGAGAGTAACTTTATCTAATGTGCCGCCGTTTATTAGGAATGAAGTTTTAGTTGGAATGCTCGCTAGGTATGGAAAACTGGTCTCTTCAATTAAAATGATCCCAATTGGAAGCAAGTCATCTTTGTTGAAGCATGTGGTGTCTTTCAGACGTTATGTTTACATTGTATTGAAAGATAACGTTGAGGAACTTGATCTGACTCTAAATTTTCGGCATGAAGAATTATTATGTAATATATGCCACTACTAATACAATGAGGTGCTTTGGTTGTGGTGAAAATGGACACCTGATCCGTGCTTGTCCAAAAAGAGAGGATAACACAAATAAAAATGCACCAACTGTTGCTTCAGAAAATGTAACTGAAGTGCAGGGTGAAATAGCCACAGTTGTTGTTGAGGAGGTGCCGGGTCCAAGTAGAGTGTCGGTTGCTCCAACAATGGTGGAGAGTGTCTCTGAGACTATAGAAAAAGAAGTTGTTGAAGAAGTCAGTGTAGCTGTAGCTGAGGAAGAGGAGGTCATAAGTTCTCAGAGGAGAGAACAAGCAGAATGTGTTTCAGATGATGATAGTAACAGTGGAGACGAGGCTAGGGTAAACCCAGAGGATGGGGGTTCTGTGTTGGAAGATGAAGAATGTTTTTTTAAAATCCCCCAAAAAAGGAAGTTGTTAGAATGCCCTGCTGATAAAAAAGCAAAAAGAACAGATGGTATTCACATGAGCCAGACTGACACTGAGAGCGAAAGCGACATGTCAGAATGTAGTGTCAATGTTAGTCTTCCCCAAAGTGGCTTCTCTAGCCGTACATATACTGTTGGAGATATTAAGTCCTTTTTGAAAACGACGAAAAATGTGAAAAAGGTCAAACTAGAGGAGTATTTTCCTGACATAGTACAGTTTATTGAGAAGGTAAAGGTTTTTAGAAGTGAAAGTTGTTTCACCAATCAAGAGGTTTACCGTCTTAAGAAAATTCTTACGAAATTAAGTAGTCAGTCAGGTGGGCCCAGTGAATCCAGCCAGAATGGATAAATTGATGCATCTTTTATGGCTTTATTATTTCTTTTGCTCTCTTTTTTTATCCTTTATGGGGGAAATAAATCTTGCTTCTTTGAATGTTAACGGAGCAAGGGATTTTAAGAAGAGAGCTCAAGTATTTGAATTAATGAAACATAAGAGAATTGATGTGTTGTTCATACAAGAGACCCATAGTGATGTATCAAATGCTGTAGAATGGGTTAAAGAATTTGATGGATTAGCGATTTTAAGCCATTATACTTCATTGAGTGGCGGAGTTGCGGTGTTATTTTCTAAAAACTTTACTCCACATTCCTATAATGTAGAGGAAACAATTAAAGGAAAGTTGCTGAAGATCAAAGCTGTATTTGAAAATAGTTCTTTTGTTTTTGTCTGTGTATATGCTCCAACTATGGCATTGGAAAGAATGACTTTTTTGAACACTTTGGATGGTGAAATTTCCATGGTACACAGAGACAGTACACTTGGGCTCACGCTCATGATAATCAGCTATCGCTGGCAAGGCTTGATAGATTCTATGGTTTTAAGCATCAATTAAGTATGTTTAGAGAATGTTCAATTAGTCCGGTTTGTCTTTCTGATCACAGCTTGATAAAATGTGTTGTAGCAAAAAGTTTTGTGAAATCAAAAAGTGCTTTTTGGCATTTTAACAACAATTTATTATGTGACACTTTTTTTAGAGAAGTTTTTAAAGAGTTTTGGACAAATGCTAAATCTATGAAAGCTTCTTTCGTAACATTGCAGCAGTGGTGGGATTTTGTGAAGATACAAATCAAACAATTGTGTCAACAATATACTCACAACGCCACAAGAGATATAAATAGCTCAATGAATGTGTTAGAAGAAGAGCTGTTGAAGCTACAGGAGCTTGCAGAGTCCACAAAGGAAGCCACATATATAGAGCACATTAAAAAGAAAAAGAATTTGTTAGCCGATATGCTAGGTTGTACAACAAAAGGTGCCATCATTAGATCACGTTTCCAAAGTGCAGAATTAATGGATGCTCCTTCAAAATTCTTTTTCAGTTTAGAAAAAAAGAATGGTCAGAAAAAGTTTATTCATGCCTTGCGATCAGAAAAAGGGTTTTTATTGACAAATCCCTCCGATATTAGAAAAAGAGCTGTACTTTTTTATGAAGATTTGTACAAAAGTGAATTTTCAGAAGAACAAGATGGTAATTTGGATTTTTTTGAAAATTTACCACAGATAACTAAAAATGCAAATGAGGAAATTAGTAAAACTTTGAGCTTAGTTGAGCTTGAAAATGCCCTTAAAAAAATGGCAAATGGAAAGGCACCAGGTATTGATGGCATTACAACTGAATTTTATAAATCTTTTTGGGTAGAAATAGGTCCAGAATTGGTAACAGTTTTTAATGAGAGTTTGGTAAATGGACAACTGCCACAAAGCTGCCGGAGGGCAATTATTACTTTATTGCCGAAAAAAGGAGATTTAAATGACATCATAAATTGGAGACCAGTAAGTTTATTATGTAATGACTATAAAATATTGTCCAAAGCTTTAGCAGTCAGATTGGGTGAAGTCATTGGATCTATTGTTCATCCAGATCAGTCATATTGCGTCCCAGGAAGAAGAATCTTTGATAATATTTCTTTTATTAGAGACATTGTAGACTGTGGAAACATCTTTGACGTAGATTTTGGTATGATATCCATCGATCAAGAGAAGGCTTTCGACAGAGTCGAGCATATTTATTTATGGAACGTTTTAAAAGCCTTTGGTTTTAGTTCAGAGTTTATTGCAATGATTAAAATGATGTATTGTGGCGTTGAGAGTATATTAAAGATTAATGGTGACTTATGCTCTCCGTTTAGGGTGTACAGGGGTGTCAGACAAGGCTGTGCGCTGTCAGGCATGTTATACACCTTAGCCATAGAACCCCTGTTAAATAAACTAAGAACTGATGTGTGTGGATTGCGCATGCCAAATTGTGTTAATGTTTTTAAGTTATCAGCGTACGCTGATGATGTCGTTGTCATAATCAGTGAACCCAATGATGTCAATGTGATGTTGAAGGTTTTGGATGATTTTAAGACTCTTTCTTCTGCAAAGGTTAACTGGAAAAAAAGTGAAGCCATATTAGTTGGAAAATGGCCAAAAGGTGAACCAAGAGTTCCTGATGGTCTAAAATGGACAAGAGATGGTTTCAAATATCTAGGAGTCTTTTTAGGAAATGAAAATGTTGTAAAAAAGAATTTTGAAGGCACTGTTGAAAAGGTCAAAGGGCGACTGGATAAGTGGAGGTTTTTACTCCCTAAAATTTCCTATAAAGGAAGAATCTTGATCATCAACAATCTGGTTGCCTCTGCACTTCTGCACCGCCTGGCCTGTATAGATCCCCCAGTGGATGTGTTGATGAAAATTCAGTCTATGTTAATAGTTTTTTTCTGGGACCGAATGCACTGGGTACCAAAAAGTGTTCTGTATTTATCAAAAGACGAAGGAGGACTTGGTTTGATACACTTGCAGAGCCGAACGGCTGCATTTCGTCTGCAATATGTTCAGAGACTTTTACAGTGCTCTTCAGAGTCGAGTTGGATGGGAGCTGCTTGTGCAATCCTTCGGAATATTGAAGGGCTTGGACTGGACAAAACTTTGTTCTGGTTGGACTCTCAAAGATTAAAACTATCTAATTCTCCAGTTTTTTATCGCAATTTATTTAAAGTCTGGTCTCTATTCAAGAAAAATAGGGAAAGCAATGTTGCTTCTCTGTTTTGGTTACTTCAAGAACCATTGGTCTGTGGCTCACGTTTGGACTTATCACCAGAGGCGGACAGAGTACACAGCTTCATTACTTGAGTAAAAGTACAGATACCCCTTGCTAAATTTTACTCAAGTACAAGTAAAAGTACTACAGTCAGATGTCTACTTAAGTAAAAGTACTAAAGTACTTGTTTTTAAAAGTACTTGAGTACCAAGAGTACAAGAGTACATTTTCTAAATATTGCATTACTACTGCCATAGTGCTTACATTTATGTACAGAAACGTCCTACATGGCGTTATGAAAAATGTTAATGTTAATACTAGGAGTGGAACGGTACACAGAAGTCACGGTTCGGTTCATACCTCGGTTCAGACATCACGGTTCGGTACGAGTTCGTTACAATGGAGGGAAAAGCAAAACAAAAATGCAGAAGGCATTTTTTTTTTTTATTGTGCATGTCTCAGGTTGTACCACCTAGTGTCATACAGCCTCTACCCTGAGCTAGCTGCAACAGCCTGCCCTGAAGTGTGTAAAGTAAGATGTAAACAAAATAAGACAATCAGCTATAAAACTGAAAATAAAGCATCTCTTATTTATGTGCGGACGCACGAGCGCGAGGGTGCGCGCGGCAAAAATGTCGTCATTGCGGTGTGGGCGGTCGTGCGTGTTGGGTGTGCAAGGCCACATTTCGCTTGGCGGTGTGCAGTGCACGGCTTTTAGCGCACGGCTCCGCATCCGAAGATGCACGACTTCGAGCCGAATCTGGCCGAGCATGTACATCTCACAGCACCGGCACCCAGTTCTTGCGTCTAAATTAGTTGCTTACATTAACAAAATGAGCCTACAATAGCAGACATCAGCCCTTTAAATAAAAATAAATGGCCATGTTTTATAAAAAGGTTCACAAAACTAAATAAAAATGTTTAGAAATTATGTAAGATAACGTTAATTTAGTTGTAGGTTACGTTCTCATATCCATTTTTTTTTTCTAATGTCACAAGGAATAATCTGGTTTACTGCTTTACACGATTATTTTGCTGTGTGGGTTTTGGTGAACTAAAGTGTTGTTTTACTAAAATAAACATTCACGAGTGTAGCCTACCTTACTTCAAACCGCTGATTCCTGATGGTTTAGAGGACAATTACACCGAGTCGCACCCTGTCGTTTCAAAGAATATACACCGGCGAGCGCGAAGTATAAATGCCTCGTCCATTTGGGGAGGCGCGCGCACGGTCAGCGGAGGCTCGCGCTGCGGAGGCAGGCGAAAGTATAAACCATAGACAGTATAAGAAGGTATAAACAAACCTAGCTTAAGGTGGGGCTACAGATTAGGTGTCCCTAAAGAACCCGCGTATCTAACAGTAGTTCCGCATTACATTAATTAATTTGCACGCGAGTTTTATTTATTTTTATTCCGTATTCTCCGTGTAAATTCATGTACCGAACCGTGACGCCCGTACCGATTCGGTTCAATACGAATACATGTACCGTTCCACCCCTAGTTAATACCTTGGAGAATGTAAAGAAATTGAAAGTAAAATCAAGTCATTTTCATCTTTTTACCATGGTGCTTTATTTAACATTTTCACTTGCCCACAAGGCAATAGCACAATGGCAACGCTCTGACAAACCTCTGCTAGAGTTTTAATGGATTTTTTGCACCCACATTTGAACCCGACTGTGTTAAACACACCGCATACTCAAGAACATCAACGCAAATGCTCAGCTTACATTAATGTGTAATATCAGAAAAGAAAATTCAGCCAACAATTGTGTGTATACATGTGAGTTTCTCTTTTTTTCATCAATCAAATCACAGGGTTCCAGACTGCGACCAAATATGCGACCATTTTATTGAGAATGTGCGAGTTCAAATTGTATGTGGTCGCATTTGTGCGAGTGCATGGTCATGTACTACTCAGTTAAATTCACGCATGAATTTTCCTGCATTGAACTTGTTTTAGCGCCCGCCAAAGTGAATTTTTGTCCCGCCAAAGTCTTATTTGAACGGTGAGTAAAGTATGAACTGCCGCTTGTGACAGGGCGCATGTTTAACTGAAAGAACGAGCAGAGAGAGAGAGAGAGCCGGTCGCGCGCGCAGACACACTCGGTCTCTCTCGCGCACTGTCGCTCGCTTTTTCTTTTTTCCTTTTTTTTTATTTATTATTTTTTTAGAAGAAGTAACGGGTACTCACGGTTATGGATAGAAATGTAGCGGAGTAAAGAGTACAATATTTGCCTCTCAAATGTACTTGAGTAAAGTCATGAGTACTCCCCAAAAATGATACTCGAGTAAAGTACAGATCCCTCAAAATTGTACTTAAGTACTGTACTCAAGTAAATGTACTCCGTTACTGTCCGGCTCTGCTTATCACGTGAGTTTTCGTTCCTCATACCAGAAAGGACTTTGTGTAATGCCAAGTTGACAGTAGTTGATCATTTACATCAAATAGCGGGATCTGCTTTTAAGAATGTGACCGCGATTGCTGAGCATTTGGGACTCAAATCCTGCCGTATAGTAGCAAAAGCTCTTGAAAAATGGAGATCGGCTCATACTGAGGAAGAGACAGAACTGTTGGATCAATACTCAAAGGGGTTGATATTTCCTGATTGTAGAGACCCTTTTCCGAATTTGGGTATATCTCCCATTTTGGGAGAACACAACAGTATGTTTTTGGATTGTAAAGAAGTAATGATGGTGGGTTCACATGTTGCACTTGGAAAAGAACTGTACAAGGTTTGTGTAAAAGCTTTTAATAAGAAATTTTTAGACAACAAGTGTGATACACCTTGGCGAAATATACTCAATCTTGCTGTCAATGAAAAACCAGAATGGAGAGCCTTGTATAAGTCACCATTAGTCAAAAAAACTGGGGATTTACAGTGGAGAGTGTTACACGGGGCTATTGCAGTAAATGCTTTTGTCTCCTTGATCAATTCTGATGTGACTGAGGGTTGCCCTTTTTGTTTGGAGAAAGAAACCATTTTTCATGCGTTTATGCACTGTATGAGGTTAAAACCCTTATTTGATATTTTGAGAAATTTTTTTGCTTCTTTTGATGTGGTTTTCTCAATGAAAGTGTTTATTTGTGGGTTTAAATATGTGAAGAAAAATCGTCATCTGTGTCAATTGTTAAACTTCTTGTTGGGTCAGGCAAAAATGGCGATTTATGCCACAAGAAAAGAAAAAATTGAGCAAAATGTTTGCAACAGTTTGGCAGCAGTTTTTGTCAAATTAGTCAAATCTAGGATTTTGATTGATTATCATTATTATAGATTAATGCATGATCTTTTATCTTTTGAGGTAATATGGTGTTTAAATAAGATCCTTTGTGAAATTGTTGAAGAAGAGTTGTTGTTTTCTTTCTTTTAAGTCTTTTGTTTTTAATATTAATGGTGTTGTTTGGTAGTTTGTAATAGTTTTTTGTGATGTAAATTGTAATAAAGGGTTTTGAAAATCTAAAAAATCTAAATCTCTCTCTCTCTCCCTCTCCCTCTCCCTCTCCCTCTCCCTTTCCCTATCTCTCTCTCCCTCTCCCTCTCCCTCTCCCTCTCCCTTTCCCTATCTCTCTCTCTCTCTCCCTTTCCCTATCTCTCTCTCTCTCTCTCTCTCTCTCTCTCTCTCTCTCCCTCTCCCTCTCCCTTTCCCTATCTCTCTCTCTCTCTCTCTCTCTCTCTCTCTCTCTCTCTCTCTCTCTCTCTCTCTCTCTCTTAATTAATAAAATTAAAGCAGGCTTGATGAATGCTGTGGTAATGCTGATGGAGAGTAGATTTATTTCAGGTACATAAGGTACAAACTTGTTTACATTTTTTTAAAGAACACTTTAAAATATTTGTTATTTTTGGCATAAAACAAAGAAACAATTTACTACTACTTTTTGCTTGTTTTCGGGCTTGTATTCTCCGCACTTATTACATTTGATTAGTCATTAAATCTGAATAATCAATTATGGCACTGAATGGTGGAATTGACAGTTTCATGGTCATTATGCAGAAATGTGTCACTGCTAAACTGTGTGTTGCACCGTGTCAGATACAGCCCAGTAGTAAGGCACAAGGACACAGGATTTCCAACAAAAATGGGGTTTATTTACCCAAAAATAAGAAAAGGTCCCAATTAAGGGATACAAAATAAATCAAATTGTTCTAGCAAACATCTAGCTAGACTTAAATAAACAAAAGTAAATAAAACAAGTTTTAACTCAATATAACGAAAACTAAGGAGAACTGAACAGAACAAAATTACCCCCCAAATGAGGCAACAAACAGGTATTTATCACAGACGGTGAGCTCACTTAAACAAGACAGGGGAAGCATACAATCAACAATTTATAAATCAACAAATTAGTTACAAGTTACCCAATAAAAGTAAATAGAGTAACAAACAAACAAATATAAGAATACAAAACAACAAATGTTAATAATCGAAATAAATTGGAACCAATCAAAAATATAATTTCATATTCTTCACCCCCCCCCCCCATGACGTAGCATCCAGTTGGTATCGCCAAGCGGAACGTTCAGACCATAAATATTTACTGCCGCACGCGCCTCAGCCTTTTGTCAGTCCAGACCGCGATGACGGAAAGACGCACACCTGCAGCCAACATCATTCATCCAACCTCCATGCCACGGTAACTTAAACTCAAATAGAAACAAGGATAAGGAAACAGACATAGTACAACGCAAGCCAGTAAGTGTGCACTCCAAACCAACGAACGAAGTACTAACATGTATAAATAAAGCTTTGCAAATTTGTCAAACCAAATCTGTGTAGTGATTTTATTATACATGAACCTTAAATCCTATACTATACTAAACTCAAATATAAATGAATGATAAAGAGGAAGAAAATAACTATCAGTATGTGAATGAATGTATGTATCGCAAATGAATGCGTGTCTGTTACCCTTATCAATGTGTGGCCACAGGTTCGGCCATCACACACCCCCTCCCTTCAGACATCTCGTGGATACAACGAGAGAAGTAGTCAGCGGTCACATTAGACTTGCCAGGAACATGCTGGACAGTGAACCGGAAAGGCTGCATAGCCAGATACCACCGTGTGATCCTCCCATTTGTGTCTTTCATCCTTTCCAACCACTGGAGAGCTTTATGGTCCGTTTCCAACTTGAACTCCCTTCCCAGTAGATAATATCTCAAGGAGTCTAGGGCCCATTTAACTGCCAAACATTCCTTCTCTATGGTTGAATAGCGGACTTCCCTTGGAAAGAGTTTGCGGCTTATAAAAGCCACAGGCCGTCGCTCACCAGGTGGTCCCTGTAACAGCACAGCCCCTATGCCCCTCTCAGAGGCATCCGTCTGCACAATAAATTCTTGATCAAAGTCTGGACTGTACAGCACAGCATTTTCTCTTAAAGCCGATTGAATATCTCGAAAGGCCGTCATTCTTTCTTCTGACCACTTGCATTGATTGGGACATCGGACCCCCACCATATCTGTCAACAGGGCAGCCCTGCTAGAGAAGTGAGGGATAAAACGATTATAAAATCCCGCCATTCCCAGAAAGGACCTGAGTTCCTTACGTGTCTGTGGAATGGGAGCTTCCTCTAACGCCTGGACCTTTTTGACTTGTGGTCGCACTACCCCGTTGCCAATGACAAAGCCCAGGTATTCGGTTTCCGTCCTGGCTACAGCACACTTGTCAGGGTTCACTGTGAGGCCTGCTTCTTGAAGACGCTGTAGAACCTCTTGAAGGTGTCGAACATGCTCCTCCCAGGTAGTACTGTAGATGACTATGTCATCCAAATAAGCTGCAGCAAAGGTTAGCCCATGTAACACCTGATCAATAAGTCTCTGAAAGGTAGCCGGTGCCCCATGCAGGCCAAAGGGTAAAACCCGGAAATGGAATAGCCCCCATGGTGTCCTAAATGCTGTTAAAGGACGGGCCTGTGGTGTCAGTGGTATCAGCCCCGGCAGCTCCAGCAGCCCCACCAGCCCCACCAGCCCCACCAGCCCCACCAGCTCCGGCAGCCCCAGCAGCCCCAGCAGCCCCGGCAGCTCCAGCAGCCCCACCAGCCCCGGCAGCCCCACCAGCCCCACCAGCCCCACCAGCCCCACCAGCTCCGGCAGCTCCAGCAGCCCCAGCAGCCCCAGCAGCCCCGGCAGCTCCAGCAGCCCCAGCAGCCCCACCAGCCCCACCAGCTCCGGCAGCTCCAGCAGCCCCAGCAGCCCCACCAGCCCCACCAGCTCCGGCAGCTCCAGCAGCCCCAGCAGCCCCACCAGCCCCACCAGCTCCGGCAGCTCCAGCAGCTCCGGCAGCTCCGGCAGCTCCAGCAGCCCCACCAGCCCCGGCAGCCCCACCAGCCCCACCAGCCCCACCAGCTCCGGCAGCTCCGGCAGCCCCACCAGCCCCACCAGCTCCGGCAGCTCCGGCAGCTCCAGCAGCCCCAGCAGCCCCGGCAGCTCCAGCAGCCCCAGCAGCCCCAGCAGCCCCACCAGCCCCACCAGCTCCGGCAGCTCCAGCAGCCCCAGCAGCCCCACCAGCCCCAGTAGCCAGAAAAAGAGGCAGTGATGAGCTCATTGAGCTAATGAGGGAGGACATGAGGTTTCAGAGGGAAACGGAGGAGAGTAGAGCATAAGAGAGCAGGGAGAGAATGGACAGACTGTTTTCTCTCCTTGAGAGAATGATTGAGAAAAAATTATTTATATTTGTTTAAAGCAATTTTTGTATTTATGTTTTTTTTGTCACTTATTAGTACACGAAACAAAGTAATTTCTGTACACTGTTTGTTTTAAGTTAAACCTGATATGGAATTTAAGTTATTTGTAAATGAGTCAAGGCAATTTTTGTACATTGTTTATTTTTGTAATACGAGTTTACTTTTGGGAATAAAACAAGTAATTGTTCTGGACATTGTTGACTTGTATACATGTTTTTGTAGCATGTAAAATGAAAATGATTTCAAGTACTTTTTACAAGTATTTAGAAACAACAGGAAAACAATTCAAATTAATTGTACATAAAACAGATTGGGAAAAAAAAATGTATGTACACTTTCAGCTGAGCAGGGAGACCCTGGTGGTGCTGCTGGACCGGGATGGGCTCCTCCTCTAGGGCAGACACCTCTGCAGACAGCTGGTCACGCCAGGGAGCCCCACTGACCGTCTCCAAACCGTGCTCCCCTTCATCCTTGTGCTCATCCTCCTCATGCTCATCCTCCGGGGCCATGATGTCACCAACCCCAAGGCAGATGTTATGGAGGATGGCACAGGCTGTGATGACCTGAAATGGAATTAAGAAATAAATTAATATTTTTTAACAGATTGAGTTTATTATTTTGCAGTATTTTTAAAATGTATTTTTAATTCACTTACATGAGGTACAAAGGTGTGGTGCACCTCCAGCACTTGCAGGAAGATGGCCCTGAACCTGGTCTTCATCATCCCAAAAGCACGCTCTATAATGGAGCGTTCCCTAGAATGATGGAGATTAAAGCGCTGGGCTCCCACACCTCGTACTGGCCTCTTGTAGGGAGTGATGGGGGGGAGTGGGTGTTGGAGACATGGGTACCCGCCATCTGCGAGGATGAAGTGCCCTGGAGGAGGGTACACTAACCTCCTGTACAGTGGGCTGTACCGGAGCACTCGTGTGTCATGCACTGACCCGGGCCAGCCCACGTAGGTGTCAATGAAGCGGCCCTGATGGTCACAAACAGCCTGCAGGATGATGGACAGGAACAGTTTCCTGTTCCTGTAGCATTGACCATCAGGGCCGCTTGGAGGCTTGATGCGGACATGGCAGCCGTCGATTGCTCCTGCAGCTTTCAAGAAAGCCCTGTGTCTTGCCAGCCCTGCAAACCCACAGCAAACTGCCTCCAGGTCTTCTGGGGTGTTGGGGAGGTGAATGACTTGGTGGCGAATGGCCACCACCTCCTCAGCGACCCGGTGGACAGTGGAACGAGGTATATCAAATGCTCTGGAGACGACCCTGTATGATGTACCACACGCCAGCCAGGAAAGAAATACGGGGGTCTCTATTGTGGAACCCCATCTGTGTTGCCGGTCACTTCCCAACGGGTCCAGGAGCACTCTCAGGGCCTCCCTGCTCAGCCTAAAATCAGGTCGAGTGACTTCCATTTCATTAAAAAACCTGTCCAGCACTGGCACGTCCAGGTTTATTCTGCAGTACAGGGATCTGGTCTTAAATAGGGAAAGAAGGAAAAGAGAAACCTTAGTTAAGTAAATGTGTTATTTTGCATACTCTAATGCATCAAGAGTAAAAGTAAAGGTATGTATTCTGCAGAAGATTTTTTTATTATATATATATATTAGTGGTGGGCCGTTATCGGCGTTAACGCGCTGCGTTAACGCGAGACTCTTATCGCGCGATAAAAAAAATATCGCCGTTAATCTATTCTCCAAGTTGGGTTGGGAGCTGGCTCAAGCTACACAAGCTATGATGACGCAATCTACCCGCGGCCGCGTGGAACACCCGGCTGCAACGCATCATATTCGTCGTCATCTTAAGTAAACACGGCTGAAAGTGAAAGCTGGTGTAAAAGATCCGTGCAATATCCATTATTTGGACTTGGTTCGGATTTAAGCCGTCCGACGTAGACTGTGTGGGGTAACAGTTCGGTGAGTTAACACACGACTAATCCATTCTACCACCTCAAATTCAAAACGAAACATATCACTGAATACCAGCGCGCGCGTATTATTCCCAATATAGCTTAGTGAGTGGTGTAGCACATAATCTCTTTTTATTAAAAGCGCCCGATTTTAAGAATCGTTGTTGTGTTTCTTTTTAACTGAAAAGACATCAGTTAGACAATATTCTAATTTTAAATGTGGGGTTTCATAAGCTCCAAGCCATATTAAACATTAGACCTACTTAAGTCTCTGCAGCTATAGTGTACTTAAATTTTATTTATCTGCAAAATTATGTTGTATACTTACAGTTTTGCACAATATATGTTCTCAAAACTACATACACCCTTTCAAAAAAAAAAAAAAAAACATTTAGCAGTTGTTTAGCAGGGTCTGTGTAACCTGTTCTGAAATGGTTTTATTATAATATATATCGTTATCGCAAGAGGCTGCAATGTATATCACAATATGGATTTTAGGCCATATCGCCCATCCCTAATTGATAGCCTATAGTAGTTGATAATAACATGGGCCTACCTAATGTTGCCTACGGACGGTAACAGTACAGTAGTAACCTTTTAGAGTCTATGAGTGGAACAGCTTTCTCAAGCAGTTTGTGATGCATTTTGGAAACAGGAGATGAGCCCCTGGTCTAATGCGCCACCTGGCTTGAGAAACCCGTTCTCAAAGACTTACTTTTATAGTCATTATTTGGGTAGCACACATATTCTGAATGTCTTCGGCAGAATTCAAATGAGCCATTTTAATCTAGATTAATCTAGATTAATTTCAAAATTAATCTAGATTAATCTAGATTAAAAAAATTAATCTATGCCCACCTCTAATATATATATATATATATATATATATATATATAATGGTTTTGCATCAATATTACTGCTATGTTGCATTTTACTTCTGAATAGGTTGAAGGTTGTTAAATTTAAAGTACTTTATATGTTGTTGGGTAGTTCAATTTACAACAATACATCATATTGTAAAAAAACATGTTTTTTGTAGTATTGCTGTCCTGTGAGGGGAAAGAAGTACTTCAGTAGTTTACATTTGTACGTGAATGCTTAACAAATGTAGTTCCTTACAGTCCACCATCACATTATTGACAAACTGTTGCTAACTAACCTATGGAGGTCTTGTTGCCTAGCAACTGTGACAGCTGCAAATGACTAGTTGCAGTAACATTTGTCCTACAGTTTTTTTTTTATTTCTATTGTTTTTTATTTTTATGTTTCAACTGTGTAAAAACAAAACAGGGTTAAAAACCTGTCAAAATATGTTCACCATGGTCAAGAGAATAAACTATATAAAATTGAATTTTGGTAAGATTTAAGTCAACATTCAAACCGCTTTGTGTATTTTGTATTTTCATATGTATCATTAGATTATTCAAGTAAGTTGAACCAATAATTAGCTACATTTAAAAGTGTAATCCGTCAAATAAGGACGCAGCAAACCAGTTAAATTTACCTGCCCATGGTCTTGGCAAAGCCTGAGATACATCACCCGGCGGCGCCGGGGATGAATCCCCACCATCTCCTCCAGTAACATATAAAAAATAAAAATAAAAATGAGCAATTCTGGCTCCATATTTGCTTGTTTCAAATGACTTGCAATTTGACATTTCACAAATGTCATGTAGGATGGCAGCTCTCCTCTCGCTCCGTTTGCTAGGCGGTAATTGGGAACACCTGGTGGCTCAATTAGATATCCAATGAAGGCTACATTCGGAGCCTCCTTCGAAGGACGCAGCCTTCACATTGGGACACAGCTTATAGGCTGTGTTGAGGGAATCAGGGTACCGATGAGGATCCGCAGCACGTGTGTCCAGGTGTGGACATGTGGTGATGGCTGAGTGCAGGTGGGGACCAGGAGGGATGCTGGGAAGTGTAGTGCAGACAGGTTACAGAGTTGGTGACTGAGCTGGTGACTGTAATAATACAGTAATCCTTGGAACAGGAACGAAAAGATAATGATCATGCATCATTCATGTTTGGAGATAAGGGTTAGGGTTAGGGTTAACCCAAGTGTCAAAAAAAGAGGCAGTTAGGGTATTAAATTGTATGCAGATTTAAATGTCAAGTTAATATTAGTATGCAAAACACAAATGAATGCTTCTGAAGTTTGTGATCTTCTGTGCAGAGGTGAAGACGTTCAGACGACACACTGCTCTGTGTTCCTGACACTTCTGCTCCCTCTTTCCCTCTGGCTTTCTCTGTTACTCCGCTCTTCCTGGACAAAACTAAACCAATTAGTGAGTGCTAAAACCAGGCATATCAACCCATGAAAAGGTGGGAATAAATGTCAGATGAATAAGTTTGAACTAAACAATGTTAAAGTACCCTCCTCCTGTATTTCAATTCAGACTCTCTCTTGAAGCAGAATTAAGCCCTATTCGGACGGGATTAACTTTACAAGAGTAGATGGAGTAATGTAATTTTACCACAGGATGTCTGTAATAGTAATGGACAGTTTGCACGGGATAAGAGATCTCAGTAAAACTAGAGATTTGCGCATCGCCATCACCCTCCTGTCTTCATGTGTGTATTACGTTGCTTCCTGATATCACGTGCTCAAACAACCTATATTTATATATATAAAACAGTTATGTCCGGTCGAACGATGTATTAATTAACTTCAGATTGGATTGTGTTGGTAATAGGCACTTACCTAACGCTGAAAGATGTTTCGTGCCTCTAACAAGTGCTGTCGATCTTCTGTCTGGTCTGAATGGTGTGTGGAAAACACTTGAGCTTTGCCACAGACTCGTCCCAGCGTCTAGAAAGAACTGAATGCTTTTCAAGCGTCTCCATACTTGAAAAAATGCGGAAAACTACTTTTAAACAGGAAATGACTAAATATTTACGTACATATTTACAGCGGGTCTATTCGCACACGATTAGTATTACCTGAGGCAATTTTTCCAGACCTTTTTACTGAAGGTAAAAGTCGCTGTAATCTTTACTGACATTGTCTGTAATGATAACTGAGATGGCACTAACCCTAACCCTAAAATCACAGAGAAGCTCTGGTAACTATTACTCTACCCCACCTCTCCATGTTACACTAGTCCCGTCCGAATAGGGCTTTAGATGACAAAAGAAAAAATCATTACCTGAGCCATTCGAGCGAATGAGGGCAGGGATTTGCTTTATCATGGTTACATTAACAGAAATTTGTCATTTGAGGTGTAACATAAAGCTTATTTACATTTATATTTACAAAATGTTAAAAATATGTCTGTCACTGTCCTCAAATTACTTTATTGTTAAACGGGAGTTTTCTCCTGTCTTGGAAGGATTCAGGAGAGTAAATTTGGTGTCTGTGCTTTATTGCGATGGATCGTTGTCTTTGTTACACGTTCTCATTGGTTGCTTGGCATATGCGTGATTACATGTGCCAGAAAAGCTGTGGCAGAAACGCTTGCCCAAGCAGAAAAACAATGTACTGTTGCCAGATACCGATAACAGAAAGCCACCTGAATGCAGTTGATGTCAAATTATCTAAATTAAATCCAACAAAGAATATGTAAATCATAACTGTATATTTTAATCTTATTCTCAGACAAAAAAAAAATGTGTGGGGAGGTTCACCAGAGTTACAGTTGCAGTTAGACCAGAAGAACCAGACCGGTCCTCCGCACAGACCCAGTGACCAGCTTCAGCTCCACCCCGGCGTGAGGAATCGATGATCAAGCTGAAGGAACTGAAGGAACTGAACAAATATTTGAATGCTACTGACCCTGATCTGACCTCTGACCTGTAACGCTGCCTGGATCATAATCACTCACTGTTCGCTCGTTGGCCAGAGGAGAACTGAGCGACTTAGTCTGGTTTGTCCCAAGATTTTTTTCTCCATTCTGTCACTGATGGAGTTTGGGTTCCTGCCACTGTCGCCTCTAGTTTGCTTTATTGAAGACACTTAATATTCAACAATATTATTGATCTGACTTGTTGTTACATTTCACTTCCATTCTTTCGGGGTAAATCAAGAAAAAAGTGTACACTGTATTATGTAAACCACATAATTGTGAAATTAATGCAGGAAAAAATAAATACTCTGAACCAGCACCATGTGTGTTGAATAAGAACTGAACTGGGCCGGGTTTCCCGATAACGATGTATCTTAGCTCTTAAGAGCGCTTTCTACGTGCAAGATTACGAACGCTCGCAGCAATTCCACGAGCGTTTCCCAAAAATGAACTTAACATGAACGCGCGAGAACGTGCTCTACGTGCTACTTAAGAGTCGCTGTCCATTCGTGAAGTTCTGAAACATAACCTTATATGGAATCGTATTCTGAACGTTTAACCTAATAATTGTCATCTGTTATGGATTAGCAATCAAGACAAGTCTATATAAAACTTTTTTGTTTTGTTTTCTGACCTTTTTAATTATTTAATTTATACATTAATTTAACCAACAACAAAAAAGAGTAATAAAGTGTACAATGAAAGTACAATCAAAACCTTATATTATAATCACATACATTTGAATAAAGTTAAAGGTGTAATCTGCCGGTTGTCCTGCAGGTGTCCTCATAAATCTGTCTTCTTACGATGAACTTGAGGATGTACGATTACTCCAGAGCACTCGTAGATCTACGAAGATTTTCAAGTGCTACTTAAGCTACGATGCTTTTGGGAAACAGACCGTAATATTAAGATCAGTCGTACGATCGTTTTTACGATCAACTTAGGCTTACGATGCTTTTGGGAAACGCAGCCCTGAGCTGGACGATGACATCACTGTTTTCTACAGAACTGCTTTATAGATGAAATGAGTCAATAAATGTTGATCTTTACAATAGAACTGAATCAACAATGAACTGACAACAGCCGAAATGCATCATTGTGTGTGTGTGTGTGTGTGTGTGTGTGTGTGTGTGTGTTCCAACTATTCAGAAAGACAAAGACTTAGTCAACGGTTTTTCACTATAAAGCTGCTTAAATCTCCCCTTTCTATATAACTTCATTGATTCCATGTTGGATCCAAAACAGCAGCCGCTGTGGCTGAAGAGTGAGTGTGTATTTCCACGAGGTCTTGAGATAGATCTCCTCTGTAGCATGTGGCTGATGAGACTATGTGTGTGTGTGTGTGTGTGTGTGTGTGTGTGTGTGTGTGTGTGTGTGTGTGTGTGTGTGCCAGTCCTGCAGGGATGTTGGCAGCTGATGAAGGACAGTTCTGCTGGCCTATTGAACTGTAGTCTTTCAAGAGGAAGACTTTGATTGCAAGGGCATTCGAGCCCTCCTGCTGCCTTCAACCGGCGCTGGCCATGACTGCTGTATAATTTTACGCTCACACACTTGCTTACATCACTGAAAGTATTTATTTGTTGTTTATTTGAATAGGGACAGATACAAAATAAACATAGATTATTACATAAAGAACAATCTGATGCATGTATCACAGTGTTTATAGCCATGGCTAATTCGCAACACCTGTCCCTAGAAGAGCTTTTAACAGTCAAGATAATGAGGAAAGAAAAATTAAAATAAAAGATTACAGCGAATACAATGAAATGTCCAGAAACCAGTTAGCACCAATAAAGATAAGTATAATAAATAAACACATTCACTCGAACTCACACAGATGCACACCTCACATACACCCAGCTACACATCTCATATGGCATGATCACACTGCTGCTGCTCTATGAACCAGGCTTTTGTTAATTTTTTAAAGGTGGACAGTTTAATTAAAGTCTTTATATTTGTAGGAAGGCAGTTCCACAAATTGGCTCCTTTCACAGAAAACACATTTTGGGCAAAAGATGTTTTACAAAATGGAACTTTACAGTCTCCACATGTAGCCGCTCTTGTTGATCTGGAGGTATCCAGCCTGTTCAGCCAAAGTGAGCTTCTTTCTATTTTAAGACCATACACACAACCATACAAGAAAGAACTACAAGCTTTAAGGTTCCAAGACAGATCCATATTTAGCACAGTGATTAATTTGTTGGAATGATTCACCTTACATAGAGCTTGCAGCACAGCTAACATGATGGTAATAATTTAAAATTGCCGGGTTTGAATTTTATTGAATAGAGATTGCTTTGTAAATTTTCCAAGTTCAAGATATCTCTATGTGTTGCTGAAAGAAGATAACATAACTGACATATAATTCGGTGGCTAATTAAAACACTAGGCAAAAACAAAAAGCAAATCTGTAACATCACTGGTTTCAGGATTTAACATGGTAACAATGAATATTTCCAAAAATATGCTAGAATTTTTTTTCTGCTTATTTTCTCTTTCCGAGACACTCACACTTACAGAGATGTTAATTAGATCAGTAATGACTTGACTGATGGGTAAATAAAATTAAATAAAAATTTTGCCTGTTGAGCTGCAGAATTTGACAGTAATCACACCGGGTTTTCCATGTCCCGCTTCCCACTCACTCGTCAGAGAACAAACGATCATATTTGTTTTCCTAATGCATGTTTGTGGTTGTATTAGGAAATAGTGTAATTTTTGCTTATTCCAAATTGACAATAAAATAGTTTAATGTTACCCAAAGAGCTATTTTAGGTTGTTTTAGCAAACTTGCTTTTATGTCTCCATTCTATTATGTAACTGCCACTTTTGACAATCCGGTCAGTTCCCAAAGGATAGAATCAAACCTACCCTGTACTTGTTTGTGCTGAACATCCTGTTTCACTCGGAAATATGTCCGGTTATGAAAGTAAAATTTCTTAATGGGGTTTAAAAAAAAGAAGCTCAATGAGCCGTTGGTCTGAATGAATATCTCATCTGCATGTTCTCAATATTGGCAATGTTTGCCAAAAGTTTGACTGATTTTGCACCCTGAGACAGAACTACACACTCTCCACTCTGAGGGCTAGTCATCTTCGTCTCATAAAACAAGGTTCTGAGCAGTTTGGCACTTTCTTTGATTGCTGCAGAATGACAGCTGGTCTCATTACTGATCCATGTAAATTTATGCAATAGTAAAACAGCCAACAGCAGCCTATTTGTTTCCAACACGTCTCTGTGATTCACGTTTTATTTTGTAAATATGTAAATTATCCAGTACTGTTTCAACTACTGTCCTTAAAGTAGCCAAATCCCTGTCCAACAAACCCTTTTGTCAAAATTAGTTTACCGATATTCCATTCAATTCAGTTTGATGTTTTCAGACTAAACTATTAACAGTAAACCAATACTGTAATATGTGTGTATGTATAGTTAACTGCAGGCGGTAGATCCTTTTCCTATTTAGCACCTAAACTCTGGAACAGCCTTCCTAACATTGTCCGGGAAGCAGACACACTCAGTTTAAATCTAGACTAAAAACACATCTCTTTGACCTGGCATACACATAGAACATTATCAATGTCTATTATTAATCAGATCAGTTAAGTGATTGTTAGGCTGCATAAACTGGGAACGGGGAACACTTCCTATAACAGGGTAAGTGAACTTATAAGTTCACTTGTAGTACAGATGCAGTACAAATGAGAAACGTAGTTGTGCACTTAAAGTTTACTACTGTTACACTTATAGTACACTTAAACGTATACTTTTTACATACTAAAAGTGGGCCAATTTAGTCCCAAGCAGTATGAAAATAGTGAAATAGTACACTTACAAGTTGACTAGCACATTCACATAAAGTACTTACCACATAAAGTATACTTAAAAATATACTTGAACATTGAAGTTTGAAGTTGTAGTATACTTCTTTTTCATAAGGGATCTTTTACTTTTAAATTATTTTCCTTCCAGTTTATTTATTTTAAATGTTCCTTGCATGCCCTGATGTTGTAGACAGTAATCACTGAAGTTTTTCCAAGGTCCATTTCATTTGTGTCTATTTTAGTCTCATCTTTGAGGAGGTTGGTAAAATGGGACACACTGCGCATGAACTTCTTTTCATAAATGCATGTGACGGATCATGCGTCACCACCGATGGAAGATTTGAGTGGTGATTACATCAACATGCTGCCAACCCAAACCAGAAACCTAAACACTACAATGTCCAAAACAGCATTATTTCAACAGTGTCAAAGTGCGGGGGTTTTCTGGGTGTTAAAGGTCCCATTGCATGGATTATCTTATTATTTTAGAATATTTCCTGAGGTGCCCTTATAATGTTAGTGTGTTTTTTAGATCAAAAGTTGTTATAATTTAGAAATAAAAGGTATATTTCCTAGCCTGATTTTAGCCTCTGATTTGAACGCTCTGTTTGAAGGGGCGTGTCTGCTGTGAGACTTCAGTGTAAACGCCCACTGCTGTGATTGGCTGCTGTGAGACTTCACTGTAAACGCCCACTGCTGTGATTGGCTGCTGTGAGACTTCAGTGTAAATGCCCACTGCTGTGATTGGCTGCTGTGAGACTTCAGTGTAAATGCCCACTGCTGTGATTGGCTGCTGTGAGACTTCAGTGTAAACGCCCACTGCTGTGATTGGCTGCTGTGAGACTTCAGTGTAAACGCCCACTGCTGTGATTGGCTGCTGTGAGACTTCACTGTAAACGCCCACTGCTGTGATTGGCTGCTGTGAGACTTCAGTGTAAATGCCCACTGCTGTGATTGGCTGCTGTGAGACTTCAGTGTAAATGCCCACTGCTGTGATTGGCTGCTGTGAGACTTCAGTGTAAACGCCCACTGCTGTGATTGGCTGCTGTGAGACTTCACTGTAAACGCCCACTGCTGTGATTGGCTGCTGTGAGACTTCAGTGTAAACGCCCACTGCTGTGATTGGCTGCTGTGAGACTTCAGTGTAAACGCCCACTGCTGTGATTGGCTGCTGTGAGACTTCAGTGTAAACGCCCTCTGCTGTGATTGGCTGCTGTGAGACTTCAGTGTAAATGCCCACTGCTGTGATTGGCTGCTGTGAGACTTCACTGTAAATGCCCACTGCTGTGATTGGCTGCTGTGAGACTTCAGTGTAAACGCCCACTGCTGTGATTGGCTGCTGTGAGACTTCACTGTAAACGCCCACTGCTGTGATTGACTGACATGCTTGCATATGAAATATCTAGCATTACATGTGGAACTCTCTCGAAAACTTTTACTTTTACAGCTATTATACGTTTTTACTATTACAGCTATTGAGATTAACGAATCGTGAGAAGTTTTTTAAGTATTTAGATCTATTCCCATCACATAAAAGGTTGCAGTGATGAGCATTGAGCAGATGACAGCCTGTTGATCGCGATTACAACGCAGTTTCTGCACTCTCACTAATGATTTCACCAATGCAAACATGAGGTAAGTACAGTAAGAGCTTTGTTGTGCAGCGTAACAGCATCATTGATTTCATAACGAGTTTTGGCAAGTGTCCAGATAAACTCGCGCTGTGTGATTGACAGCTTGGGCAATTGGAAAGGGATTGTTCTTTGATCGCTTTCTGTATATATTTTAATCAGAGTTTAAATAAGATTATTTTCATCCTACTAAGAGAAGCGATGTGAAGTTGATCGTTTAGTCACTGGCTTGATTTACTGATGCATAAACAGTATTGAACGACTTTGAGAGAAAGATTATCTGTCTGAACTTGAACAATTACACATCAGAAATCCACATAACCCACTGGTTCTCCAGAGGCTCGGATGAAGGAACTAAAAAAATACTTTTGTGTCCATTTGTACATCCAAACACTGAGCAACTGCCATGCTTCGCTCGTTTGCAAGCCATGATGTCTCTCGGGGAAAAACCAATATCGCGCTCGCGCCGCTCATTTTCTCATGGGCGGGCAAAGAAGAGAAAGGGGAGGTGACCTTTCACCTTATGACGACATACAGGGAAGATTCTAGATTCGCCGTCTGAGCTTTCATTTTCTCAAAAATACCCAGGGCTTGGGTTACACCCATCAAAACGTCTAGCCACTGGGGGACCATAGGCAGGCTAGGGGAACTCATATTAAGGTTAAAAAAAACTCATAAAGTGAAAATACAGTACTATAAATACAGTAATTTGCAGCATGGTGGCATTTGTCTGAACTTCGGCACATTGGATTCAAGTTGTCAAGAAAGAAATCGACAAAGCTTGATTACACATTGTACTCTTCCATTTAATACATTTCTTTAGTCCAAAACTGAAAGTATAAATACATCTATTTACAATAAGATTCACAAAAACAATATGCATAACTCTAATGTATATCTGCCCCAAAAATAAAAGGCTGAAACAGAATAGAAAGTGAAATACAGGGAGTGTCATTTCAATCACTAGCGTTTTAGCCTACATGTAAATATGTGATATTGTGTGTTTTTTTTATATTTGTCTGTTTATTATTTGTGTTTTGGATCATGTGTGTCCTTAATAAAAGCTTTGATAATCTATGAGAATTGAATTCTTATAATTAAAAATGTCTTGCATACTTTCAGCTGGATGAAAGAAATCATGTCTGATGAACATCAGAGGGCTGGGCTGGTGTATTATGAACGAGGTAGATCTGTCTCTAAAAGTCTAAGAGAGGGTGAATGTCCATGATTCGGCTAATTATTCCAGAATCATAATCTGTATCACAGCGTCTCTCATAATGAGTCATACTACAAAGTTGCTGTTTTTTTAGATACCTAGTATTTCACAGTCAAATATGCTACACCGAATGCAAGGGTTGAACATGGGTGCATGTTGAAAAATGCGAGCAATATGAGTCATACGCCACAGGCTCTCTGAGTCTGCTTTTTGACGTCGCAGCTTCTGCCACTGCTCTCACACTTCTTTTATTCCGAGCACGTAGCGCTGCTTCCTGACGCTTTTTCTTAATGAATCCTCCTTCTTTCTCTAACCCACCCAACCACTACTTTTCCTCCCTCACTCTCACCACTGTTTTTTCTCTTTGTCTCTCTCTCTCTATACCCTCTTGCCTGTAATGGTAAAATCACAGATATTGTCACATCAGCCTCACGACTGCCGAAACACGAGGCCCTTCTGTTTTAGAAGGCAGAAATATTTTCACTTACAGTGATTTTATGGGTACATGTTACCATGCACATAAAACGTCTGTTGGACAGAAAATTTAGAAGGCTCTTTAAAAATGAAAACCTAGAGGTGGATGATACAAAAATATCTACTGTTAAAATACAGGCACTCAGAGAACACATACAAACAGCTGGCAATTTTTCTCACAGAGAAATACAAAAAAAATACATATCATATAAATGTATAACATATATAAGACCAAAAACATGAATACAGTACCTAGCAAAAAATACTCCTTAAACACTCCAAAGCTGAAGTACATAAACAGTGCAAATAGATCTGAAGTACTGAACCGAAATACTGATCATTTTCACATAAGCAGAATATTCTAATTGTACCACTTTTCACATGTCAGCAAATCAGGTTCATGTTCAGGTTTTTCTACAACACATTCAGTTGACTGACACTGGTTTGCTGCTAAGATGTCAGTAGATATGATCCGAGTAATGTCCCTTCTGCTCTGTGCTTGAGTTACAGTGTGCAGGTGAAATCATGTATTACTCTCACTGTTTTACAGAAACACATGCAAGCATGTATAGGAACATTTTCATGTGTACATACACTGTCCCCAGATTTCACTTTGCAGTCACTTGACAGACAAAGCGATAGGCAATATTAAAATAACAGTCTGGAACTTCAAAAACACTTCTGTGATGCAACACAAATACGTGAGCGTGCACAAATTTCACTCCAATCATAGTTAAATATGAAAAAAAAAAATCTGTTCATTTGTCATGCAAAACATAAGTTCACATTATCTTGTCCTCATACATTTGACCTGGCCTAAATAAATAAATAAATAAATCAATAAATAAAAGTAAGTAAGTCCTGGCACTGATTGCAAACTGCATGTGATTTAACCATACATGATGTTCATGTTAACATATTAAGTAGCTGTCATTCTTTTATCAGTGTTCATATTTCTTTCAAAAAGCCTTCCTTTCCTAACCTGCAGTCAGTTGTACAGAGATTTACATGATTTTCTTTTGCATCCTCCTTTCATAAAAACGCTCAAGATGAAAGCAGGGAAAGTTGCAGCATTATCAGGGACTCTCCTGTTTCTCAAATGACCCAACCATATTATTTCTCCAATCCATAAACTGACACACACACAGAGATCCTCCATGGCGCTTGTTCCTTTGTGATTTTTACCTAATAGAAACATGAGTCTTCCAATATATTTGCCAGTGTACTGTCACAAAAATGTTTCCAAAGGCCGTCAGTGAAAGTGAGAAGATGTTACAGACAACTTACCATCAAACACAGGCCAGCGGATTAGGTTTTTTCTTTCCAGAACAGCAGAAAAACTCATAGCGTGTACAGCTCTGAGCTGAAGATGCCAGCCTCCTTCTTCTCTCTCCTCCGGGACCGATGAGCCTTCCAGCAAGCGGCCGCTACCAGCAGCAGGACGAAGCCCAGCACCAGCAGAACCAGCGACACCACCCGGGTCTGGGGCAGTGTGTTGAAGCTGAAGGTGACGCCACTGCCCGCCACACCGATGACCAGCGAGATCACCCCGAACGGGAACACACACCGGTACCAGGACTCCTCCGTGCCCCCGGTGGCCTGGGCCAAACGCTCCAGAGTGGACAGATCTTCCGGTTCTCTGGCTCCAGCCGTGGGGATCGAGCCGTCGTGGGACAGGCTGCGGTCAGGGTCCGGCTGAGCCGAGGCTGGGGGCCGGCAGGGCAAACGGCCCGATGAGCAGCCCATCTCACTGACCTCCTCACTGACACCACTGACGGCTCCTCTGGGTGCTGATCCTCCTCCTGCCGACTGCTTCAGGAGAGAGCATTTGCCTGGGAAGAGGGATATTTCTGGCTGTGATCTATATATAGAGCTGGATGAGGACAGGACGAGTCATGCAGTCGTTATATGCTGAGAAGACAGGTTTACTCACTTCCTCTCTCAGGCTGCGATGTGTTCCTTGTTCCGGTGCATTTGTTGAGTCTCCCCTGTTTGTAACAGCAGCACATTGTCTGTTTTGCTAGCAGAGCTGACTGAGTCTACAGTGCAGAGGGGCTGGCTGGGAGGAGCCAATGAGAGCAGAGGGGCTGGGAGGAGCCAATGAGAGCAGAGGGGCTGGGAGGAGCCAATGAGAGCAGAGAGGCTGGGAGGAGCCAATGAGAGCAGAGGGGCTGGTTGGAGCCGTCTGATTGGCTGCTTTTCTCCTGATGGCAGATGGTTTGAGAGAGCTCCAAACACAAGTGTTATTGATGATGCTGATATATCCACAGCGTATGCCACCTACATTCATGTCCATCTCATGCCCTCTCACGCTTTTGCTCATTCTTTTTCTATAAATACATATAAAAGGTTTGAATTCACTGAATTCAAAAGACAAAACAACAAGACAATAAATTAATGAATGAATGAATGCATGTGTGTAAGCTTGTTTATAAACACACACAGTAGAATAGAATTTTGCAAAGCCACATTTTCAGTAGGCATTTCTCCAGTCTACTTAGAAAACACTGTTCTACATCAATCTTCATCTTAATCATTATCATTATAAAGTAGTTTGGAAATTGATAGACATTATTATTAATACAATTGCAAATTATTGTACTCAATGAAGTTTGCAATTGCAATAGAATATAAATGTCTCACCTGGAAACCTTGTTGAACAGTTTGAACTTCTTCAATAGTGAAGAAAAGACACTGGGATAAAAAAAAAAAAGTTAAATTATATCATAATCAAGACTATATAGATTAATATATTTCTGTCATGGTAACTCTCTAATGGATATGTCAATGTTGATATGTTTGTTCTTGGCGGAATAAAAATGCTACACTGCTGCTTCTGCTATTGATTATTGCTACTGCTGTTATTGCTGCTGCTTCTTCTTCTGTTACTGCTGCTGCTGTTATTGATTATTGCTACTGCTGTTATTGCTGCTGCTTCTTCTTCTGTTACTGCTGCTGCTGTTATTGCTGCTGCTGTTACTGCTGCTGCTGTTATTGCTGATGCTGTTACTGCTGCTGCTGTTATTGCTGCTGCTGTTATTGCTGCTGCTGTTATTGCTGATGCTGTTACTGCTGCTGCTGTTATTGCTGCTGCTGTTATTGCTGCTGTTGTTACTGCTGCTGCTGTTATTGCTGCTGCTGTTATTGCTGCTGCTGTTATTGCTGCTACTGTTATTGCTGCTGCTGCTGCTGCTGCTGCTGTTGGTGCTGTTGCTGTTATTGCTGCTACTGTTATTGCTGCTACTGTTATTGCTGCTGCTGCTGCTGCTGCTGCTGTTGGTGCTGTTGCTGTTATTGCTGCTGCTGTTGCTGCTGCTGCTGCTGTTATTGCTGCTGCTGTTACTGCTGCTGCTGTTATTGCTGATGCTGTTATTGCTGCTGTTGTTACTGCTGCTGCTGTTATTGCTGCTGCTGTTATTGCTGCTGCTGTTATTGCTGCTACTGTTATTGCTGCTGCTGCTGCTGTTGGTGCTGCGGCTGTTATTGCTGCTACTGTTATTGCTGCTACTGTTATTGCTGCTGCTGCTGCTGCTGCTGCTGCTGCTGTTGGTGCTGTTGCTGTTATTGCTGCTGCTGTTGCTGCTGCTGCTGTTGTTATTGCTGCTGCTGTTACTGCTGCTTCTGCTATTGATCATTGCTGCTGCTGCTGTTATTGCTGCTTCTTCTTATGTTATTGCTGCTGCTGTTACTGCTGCTGCTGTTATTGCTGCTTCTTCTGCTATTGCTGCTGCTGTTACTGCTGCTGCTGTTATTGCTGCTTCTTCTGCTATTGCTGCTGCTGTTACTGCTGCTGCTGTTATTGCTGCTACTGTTATTGCTGCTGCTGCTGTTGCTGCTGTTGCTGTTATTGCTGCTGCTGTTGCTGCTGCTGCTGTTGTTATTGCTGCTGCTGCTGTTACTGCTGCTTCTGCTATTGATCATTGCTGCTGCTGCTGTTATTGCTGCTTCTTCTTATGTTATTGCTGCTGCTGTTACTGCTGCTGCTGTTATTGCTGCTTCTTCTGTTATTGCTGCTGCTGTTATTGCTGCTTCTTCTGTTATTGCTGCTGCTGTTATTGCTGCTTCTTCTTCTGTTATTGCTGCTGCTGTTACTGCTGCTGCTGTTATTGCTAATGCTGTTACTGTTGCTGCTTCTGTTATTGCTGCTGCTGTTACTGCTGCTGCTGTTATTGCTGCTACTGTTGTTGCTACTGCTGTTATTGCTGCTGCTGCTGCTGCTGTTACTGCTGCTGCTGTTATTGCTGCTGCTGCTGCTGCTGCTGTTATTGCTGCTGCTGCTGCTGCTGTTATTGCTGCTGCTTTTACTGCTGCTGCTGCTGCTACTGTTATTGCTGCTGCTGTTATTGCTGCTGCTGCTGCTGCTGTTATTGCTACTGCTGTTATTGCTACTGCTGTTATTACTGCTGCTGTTACTGCTGCTGCTGCTGCTGCTGTTATTGCTGCTGCTGTTACTGCTACTGCTGTTATTGCTACTGCTGTTATTACTGCTGCTGTTATTGCTGCTGCTGTTACTGCAGCTGCTGTTACTGCTGCTGCTGCTGTTATTGCTACTGCTGTTATTACTGCTGCTGTTATTGCTGCTGCTGTTACTGCTGCTGCTGTTACTGCTGCTGCTGTTACTGCTACTGCTGCTGTTATTGCTACTGCTGTTACTGCTACTGCTGCTGTTACTGCTGCTACTGTTATTGCTGCTGCTGTTACTGCTGCTGCTGCTGCTGTTATTGCTGCTGCTGTTACTGCTGCTGCTGCTGTTATTGCTGCTGCTGTTACTGCTGCTGCTGTTACTGCTACTGCTGCTGTTATTGCTGCTGCTGTTATTGCTGCTGCTGTTACTGCTGCTGCTGCTGTTATTGCTGCTGCTGTTACTGCTGCTGCTGTTATTGCTGCTGCTGTTACTGCTGCTGCTGTTATATTGTCACTTTAATTCAGCGTGAGCGGCGCAGCAAAAATAAACTCGGCGCTGAAACGATCGCGGCACTGCTGCTTCTGCTCTGCTCCTGCCTATTTGTTATTTCTTTATGGTATAGTGCTTAACAAACATAGTTTAATTTTGCCCAGTTGTGTCCTGTTGAGGGGCAATAAATATAAAAAGTTCTAAAACATCTATTGTGTTATTTGTATCGATCCACTATATAAACATAATATCTACATACATGGCATTTGATTGGAGGCTAGTCTCACTTTGTCCCACAAAATAGTTTAGATTTGTGTACATTGTTTCTGTTAATAATGTATTGTATTAAGTGTCCATTTCATTATAATATTCAGATTTATCATAAATAATTGAACATGCACATGCATTTTAAGTTCCGTTAAAGAGGGGTGGAGGTGGGGTCACATTTGAGCATTTAAAAATTTACTGGAAAGTAACGCAATAGTTACTTTCTGAAGTAACTACTAGTTACTTTTATAATTTGTAAGTGAGTAACTAATTTAGTTACTTTTTGGAAGAAGTAAATAGTAACTGTAACTAATTACTTTTTAAAAGTAACTTGCCCAACACTTCTGATAATACAATCACTACTGATACAGTTTAAAGGCTATATATATATATATATATATATATATATATATATATATATATATTGAGAATTTTTCTATTTATTTCTATCTCATTTAACAGATCAATGTCAATAGCATGTTCTCCACATCAATACTCGAAGAAAGCCAAATTCATACTAGAAACAAAGCAACATAACACACATGGAACATGATGCCCAAAAAGAGAGCTATTTATCTGCGAGAAGCTTTTGATGCAGATGCTCAACATCTGCAGTCCATGTGGCTAATTATATGCTTGTTTCTATTTATACAGCCACGGATACCAAGCTGGGGGATTCAACGAGCACAGAGTAAGAACAATGTGATCTGATTTTGCTGGATCACATTCTGCACAAATAGAGAAATTTAACAAATTACAAGAACATTTGGTCAAAGGAGCATTTCTGGAAGAAGCAGCTGGTACATACAGGCAGGGGTGTAGCAACCGGGGGGGATGGGGGGGACACGTGCCCCGCACTTTTAGAAACAGGTGATTCTGTCCCCCGCACTTTTAGAAACAGGTGATTCTGTCCCCCGCACTTTTTTTGACCCAGTGCCAATATTTCCACCCGTGTTCTCTGATTTGTTACTTAGATTTGAGTGAACTAACATTCAGCCAATCACAGCGCGAATCATCTCTTGGGCGTGTCTGCCATGAGCTTCAAATCTCTTGTTGCTCTTGCGAATTTTCGTTCGTTTAGTCACTTTGCTGTTTGGCCGTCTGGGGTAAAATGTAGGGATGGCTGACGCGAAACAGTCGTTCCGAAGCTTTGCGAGATTCCGAAGCGCAAATGTTTCGAAACACTGATCCGAAGCGTGATTCAAAACACCCATGTCACGTGACTTTGGCCAAACGAAGCCTCGAAGTGTTTCACTAAGTGTTTCATCAGGTGTGGTCCGCCGAATCAGCGTTTGATTGACACGGTCGGGAACAGACCACACAATCGCACATCCGTATAAAAGTGAAATCAACGCATATTGACCTCGTGGGGTTTTTTCGTGGGTAGTTTGATTTTGATGATATAGTGACATAGTGAGATTTGATTAGTTATAGGCTATTTAGGCTTACATTTAAATTTACACAACACATTGACTGAAAGGCTAGAGACAGACAGAGTAGGCTATACAGTGACACATTAATAGATACATAGATATAAATATATATATATAGACAGCTAGATTAATATAGATACATATATAGATACATAGATAGATAGATTTGGATAGATAGATAAAATGGAGGCTCCCCAGAAGAGATGCCTTATATCTCTGGTGTGGGAGCATCTCCGTTTAGAAACCCCAAATAAAGTGAGATGTGTGTATTGTGATCGGCAGCTAGCCTACTGCAACAATACATCATCCATGATGCGCCATTTGAGGAGCACTCATCCTGCCATTTTGCAGGGTGCAGAGGATGGTAGCATTCCCCTTTAGGCCTGCTACTGACACTGCTGGGCCATCTAAGCAAGGTAGGCTATGCATTATTTTAAATATAATTATAATTGAAATATTATTACAAACTGTTGGGACACTTTTTAGAAAGTCCATAGGCCTGTGTCAACCTAAGCCCTACAACCTAACGTCCCAATCACAACTGCCAATCATGTTAAAAACAGCTTCATTGTGAATATAATATGATTCATGTAATTTATACTTCATATATGCTGTCAGTTTAGGATTTGTTACTAACTGCTGTTTTCATTTTCATTCTGAGCCAAAAATGTCAACATCAGGCCCATCATCATCATCATCATCATCATCATCAACATCAACACAGGACAGTTTATGGGAACTTTTTGATAATCGTATCCGTGAAACCCAGATGATACACAATGCTACAGCTGATGCCATAGTGGAAGTGAAAAAAATACCTCAACGATGCGTTTTTGCCCAGAACTCATAATCCCCTAACTTACTGGAAAGAGAGAGCAGTCATCTTTCCTCATTTGTATGTCCTTGCTAAAAAATATCTTTGCATGCCAGCAACAAGTGTCCCTTGTGAGAGGATTTTTTCAAAGGCTGGAGAAATTATCTGTAAAAAAAAGTAGTAGGCTAAGTCCTTCCACAGCAGAGAAATTAATATTTTTTTTAATAAAAATCTATAAAAAAGTGAGACATTGTGGCTTGATTTCTTTTATTAATATTAATTTTTCCTGACCAAAATAACATGCACAGTGAGGAGCCTACAGGTTACAAGCTTCACATATTTAAAAAAATACAATAATAAAAAAAAAACACATTTTTAATGGCTCGTTGTCAAGGTTGTTTCAGATCAACACCTGCAAGTGACCACTAGGTGTCACCGTTGAGACGGGTGTCAGATTGATTCGAAGCCTCGAAACAATATGGCACATTTGCTTCAACTGTTTCATTGTTTCACGAAGCCTCGATCTGCCCATCACTAGTAAAATGCACCCCAGAAAAAAGCAGAGGACGATTACATCCTTTTTTCAAACACACACTGTAAGTATGTGTTACAATATGTCGCGATGACATGAATCAAGCGTAAAGTTTCCTTGTTATGATTTAACCTACTGTAACGCAGTAAGAAGTGTAAGACAACAGAACCCGTATGGACCTCTTCACGTCGCGCCGGATTGTGCCGAGTGTGTGTTAAATGCTCTCCTACTTGTCGCTTTTGGATAAAAGCGTCTGTTAAATGAGACATAACAGATTATTCCCAGCGGGCACACAACGTCATAAGACGTTGATATTTGGTTAAATTTCGGTTGTGACGTCAGGTGACCAAAATTCAATGTAAATTCAACATCTAATGTCAATGTTAAAGGGACACCAGGCAACTCTTGAGTGTTTTTTCTCTACGAAGCTCCCCCTAGTGTCTGGTAGTAAATGCTTTCATACACTCTGTCGTAAAAACGAACTGTTGTCACCCCCCCCCCCTCGCCACGAGCAACCCAGCTGATCAGAGGAACCGGCTATTTCAAAACCAGTTATGTCTACCGAGGCAAGTAAAGCAATATTTTCTTTCCAACTGATGGCTATTTTTTTTATTTTATTGTGTTGTCATGCATACTAGTATTTTTACCGGGAACGAACGATATGAACGAGGCGAACTACTGCTTTCGTGTTTGTTTGTTTTTGGGAGAGTGGGCATGAGCATAAAATATATATATATCGGAGGCTAATATTTGTCTAAAGTTATATTAGCAAGGTTCATCTAGTAGAATGACGGTTACCTTTGCCTGTCTAAGAAAACATCAGAACGTTTTTTCTAGCTCGATCATGATATGTGCAACATGTTTATTGCCTATTATCAGACGCGTTGACTTAGTGACATAAAATAAAAGTGTAAGTTACACAAATAAAACCGACAGAGGAACGGCCAAACAACTACAGAAATCAAACGTGTTTGCTAATGACAATGCCTAACATCAAAGTTATAGTATCTAGCGTAACGTTACTAGTAAGCCCGTAACAGACAGCGATCATAATAAAAAAACTTTACAGACAATAGCAAACATCCTGAGGTCACAATTACTTGAAATTTAAATATTAAACACAGTTTATTCCAAAGATACTTACAAGTGCAACAGCAATAAGGCCAGGTCAGCATCCGTTTTGCAGGCTTCTGTTTCTCTCAGTTCTCACCATTCTGAAAAAGCCGGTCCGATATTTAACTTTACTCGAGTCTGACTTATTGCTCGGTCAGTCTCCCGTTTCCTCTTTCGTTGGTCCTCCGACAAAGATTTCCTAGCTTTCTGCTTCTTTTTACAGGCTCAGCCATAACTAAATCTATCGTTGCCCTTTGCTTAGCTAGCCGGTGCTTGAATGGGGGCGTGTAATTACGTGTGCAGTGCCGTCAAGCAATTCGTTACATCGCGAGACCTGATATCACGCGATACTTCCTGACACCGACCCGCGTCCCAAAGTTGCAAGTGAGTTTTTTCCGCTCTCGGGCACCAGGGGGGTGCGAAACCACCACCATTCAACCCGAAATAAGTAATATAAACATTCCACTGACTCCGAAGCTGTTCAGTTAAGGTTAAAAAGTTACCTAGAGCCCCTTTAAATTGATGTCCAATACCGACGTCAGCTGACGTTGAGATTTTGTTGTTTTTGTGTAACCAAAATCCAACGTTAAGTCAACGTCAAATTGACTTGACTTCAACCCGATTTTCATTTTCAAGGTTTTATTGATATATTTTTATAAAACGTTTGTTGTATAAAATTACTGTAGATGTAATCTGTATACTCATTGAACACTTTTTTTTGTCCAACTGTTAAGAAGTAAGATAAAAGTTATTGTTCAAATGTAGTGTAACTAAAATATTGTAAATATCATAAAATATCTTTATTTCATAAAAATAAAGTATAGATGACCACAGTGGTCCGAAAGTCCCAAGTCCTGCAGTATTTTTTTTATTTTGAGTATGATTTCACAAAAATAGGTTGCTGTTAGCTATCATGGCATGTTCCCAAAATTGCCACTAGGGTGCTGTAAAATGCCAATTACTATTCTATCTAGAATTTATTATTATGAACATCACCTTTGGGTCACATCACCATACAGCTTTTGTCTCCCCCACTTTTATAATGGCCGCTGCGCCCCTGCATACAGGTAAATACAGGGCTTCTTGTGTGAGCTCTGCATGCATTCAACTTGTGCTGCTGTATATATGCACCGTATGAGATCATGCATTGCTTGCACTATTAGCTGTATGTATTTTTTCTCTGTCCAATGTACGGTTCAGGTCCATGCCATGGGAAGCAAAGTGTAGCCTGTGGGGCACCATCCAATAACTATGAAAATCCCCTGTAATGTATGTTGTAGGTGTCTCGACACAGAATGAATGAGGAAAGGGGCGCCCAGGACGAGTGAGAGAACAGGAGAAATGAAGAGGAGTACTTAACACATTAAAACCAGCACTTGGATCTATACAAACTTTGTTTAGTGATAAATTGTGTGAATCGAGCATAGGAAATTAATGTTGACTATCAGATGAACCCGAGGAGCGCGTGAGAAGATGCCATATGTCTGGTCAGCTGACGTTAGTGCCCTGACTCTCTAATGCCCAGCGAGGCACGACTGGCACACTGAGCTCTGCCTATCTCCACCTGTCACCCGATCTGCTGCCGTTTGTGCCAAATTATCAATGTATCTCAGCCACTGAACAAGCCTACAGCGACAGATGCACTATAAGGGGAAATGTCCTTTTCATCTGCTTATAGCCGTAGCCGTGAGGAGTGTGAGAGTCCTCGATTCTCCACAGCAGCTGCAGCACAAACTAGTCACGACCTGGAGGACTGGATGCTCCTGATGGGTAATTAACCCAGTTCTGTAGGAGCACGTGGGCGAGAACTATCATGGCATGAGGACCTCTGGTGGATTGATTTGAAAGTAGAGGAAAAGAGCTAGGAGGATCTCTTTTGTTGCATCTTATCCATATTGTATGAAGTGAAACGGGGGCTGACAGAGGCATGCTTTCAGAAAGATATAACACACTCTAGGGAAAATCTGAGGAAATCCTGAAGGATTCACAGTGCCAAAGTCTGAGTGATCATCTAAATCAAGGAATTTCATTCAAAGGGCTGTGAAGAGACTGAGCGAGGTCAGTGGAGAAAATATACAGGATAAAAAAGCCTATCGAATTTTCAGTAACACTTAAAAGATTCTTCACGTGAAAATACGTTAAGGGGATAGTTCACCCAAAATTTTAAAAAAATCTAACCCTTTACTCATGTCATTCCAAACCTAAGATATTTTGACAAATGTCAAAAAGTCAGTCTGTCACAAACTGGCAGTGTAGATAAACACGAAGAAGGCTAATTAGTTCAGACAGTCTCTTTACTTGATCATTCACAACGAAGAGGGCAGGAGAAAGCACACCACATCTATTCACAGACGAGACCAAACAAAGAAACACAAACAGAACAGGACTTAAGTACACGTGATAATAAGGGAGATAATGAGTGCACAGCTGAACATAATGAGTAACCAAGACAACCAACGACTAACTCAGGCAGAAGGTGGTGAGACACAAAAAGTCCAAACCAGGGATGGGCCTTCGGTCTCCACCTTCGGTCCTGGAGAGCCACTGTCCTACAGAGTTTAGCTCCAACCCTGAAAAAATCATCTGCCTGTAATTTTCTAGTAATCCTGAGGACCTTGATTAGCTTGTTCAGGTGTGTTTGATTAGGGTTGAAGCTAAACTCTGCAGGACAGTGGCCCTCCAGGACCGAAGTTGCCCATCCCTGGTCCAAACAAACTCTAACTGTGAAACAGTCATATGGGGCTGGAACAACATGGCGGGAGTAAATGATGACTAATGATGCTTTAATGCAATAGCTAACCAGGGGCCCGTTCTTCGTGCGTCGCTAACTCAGTTAGCTGGATTTGATTGTTGGCGATTTGGCATGATCTTGGATTGTTTGGTTCTTCAAAGCTCATCCTGGACTTGCTGTCATAGCAACAGGTCCGCAAGCTTAAACCTGCTCGCGAGCAGCTTATTTCATGTTAACAGGATTAGACTGCGGCTTTATAAGCGGAGCTGATACGGGAAGTCCAGCGCAGCGCGATAGTGCACTTTCTGAGATATATATTTTTTCTCGTGACTCGTGAGATTGTCGTTTACATTATTAATTTGTTGGAAACGCACATTTATTTTTGACTTGTGGGAGTCGGGCTTTAACTACAGCACAAACTGTTTGCATTGCCCTAAGATTATTTGCGAGTGGTTCTTTCCTTTACACTATTGGAGATGCGGAGAACTTGATGGAAAGTGCTGTCTGTCGTGTCATTCGGAGTTTACCTGGCGCTTTTAGAACCGCTGGGGTTTTTTTGTGGCATTTCCAAGCCACTTTAGACCCAATGTTGTGAAGCAGTTTTTTTTAAAGTAGTTTTTTTTTTAGGCTATCATAGTTTTTTATGAAGATCATGCAATCATGCAATCATGACCATGCCGATTACAGTATATGTCACTCAGGCTTCACTAACATGATTGGTACCATAGACTATAGGCTAGACCATAGGCTGCCATCAAGGCCTCAATGAAGGGGATTATGTGAACAGAAAGGGGGTTCACAATGTAAATGTGCAGCCCAGTTACTATTGTGATTCTTAATATTCCAGATTACTAATATTATATCAAATTTAAAAAAAGGCAGTTGACTAAAATCTTCCATATCACAAATGTGAAAGCAAAATGGCCAGGATCTGTGCATGACTTAAGAATTTTCAGAGATTCACATTTATGCATATTATTTGAAAGTGGTAAGGAAAGTTCCACAATTAAATATCAAGCTCACTGTATTACATACACTTATGCTGATCCTAACAGAACGTCTCAGGTTACGACTGTAACCTATGTTCCCTGAGAACAGGGAACGAGACACTACGTCAGAATGACGCTATGGGGAACGCCTCAGGCGTGACAGGTGTCTGAAATAAATATCAACTCACGTCAATCATGTTGACCGGCGACAGCCCGTGCATCATCAGCTTGAATGATGAGCGCGCGACCTGGATGTATAAAGGGGAGCCTTGCACACATGACAACATCCTATCGTCTGAAGGGACTGTTGCAGGCAGGCCCCGAGGCATGGCAGGAAGACGTAGTGTCTCGTTCCCTGTTCTCAGGGAACATAGGTTACAGTCGTAACCTGAGACGTTCCCTTTCGAAAGGGAACTCTACACTACGTCAGAATGACGCTATGGGGAACGATATACCAACGCCACCATGCTGAGGGGAGTGCATGCCCAAAGGCAGTGACAACTGTCCGAACCAGTAATTCAGAAACACTGGAACCACTCACCCTTAGGTCACATCGGGCTGTCAGTGACAGCACTCCCTACCGGTCATAGCCCAAGCTAATGAACCAAGAAACCGCCAGAACATAGTTAATTGGGGGTATATCTGGGCCAGCTCAAAGGCTTAGGACCACAACTTCCAATAGAAGGGGTCCCTTCCAGGGAGTGTGGCTAGGGGACCCAAGGGACTCCCAGCCAGTCACTATTCAGGGGAGCATGCCTCCTGAAATGCCACCAGGCTGGCCTGGTGATCTATACTAAGACTCACAGTCTGGCCATTGCCTGTCTGTCCAAGACAGAGCCTCTGGAAGTTGCCTTGGATAAGGCATCCAGAAACTGAAGGCCTGTAAAGCTGGCAGAAACCATTCAGTTCCGGATCACAGAGACGGGATCTCCCAGAGAGTGTGACTTAACCTCAAGAAACGACGGAAGTCGTCCACTCAATCCACGGGTCTACCCAGTGCTCGATCCGAACACTGGGGAAGTAAGAGAGGGTTCAAACCCAGGAAGGTCTACTGAGACCTAAGACCTGATGACCCCCTCATGTGGGGAGCTCCAGTACATGAGGGCTCATATCAGGAAGGCCGCTGAGGCCTGTAACCTGGCGACCACAGTATGTGGGAGCTTGTATTCAGGAAGGCCGGAGAGGCCTGTAACCTGACAGCCACACAATGTGGGGCTACCTTCAGAAAGGCCTAATGAGGCCTGTAACCACAGAATGTGGGAGATAGCCTGAAAGGGAAGCACCTGTCGTAAAACATTGCGACAGAGGACGCATCTAGAGTGGGACCCAAGGTGAAGAACCGGAGTCTGAGCCACGTAAAAAAGGGAATGAAGCGGACAGCGCATAACCCTTACCATAAATATGGATTTTAGAAAGTACACGAAACGAAAGTGCGTGTACTTAGCCATTCTGAATCCAGGAAGGCCTGGTGAGGCCTCTAACCTGGCGACCACAGCGTGTGGGAGCTCATACTCAGGAAGGCCTAGTAAGGCCTATAACCTGACGACCACAGTAAGTGGGAGCTCATCCTCAGGAAGGCCGCTGAGGCCTGTGACCTGACGACCACAGAATGTGGGGCTACCTTCAGAAAGGCCTAATGAGGCCTGTAACCACAGAATGTGGGAGATAGCCTGAAAGGGAAGCGCCTGTCGTAAAACATTGCGACAGAAGACGCATCTAGAGTGGGACCCAAGGTGAAGAACCGGAGTCTGAGCCACGTAAAAAAGGGAATGAAGCATACAGCGCATAACCCTTACCATAAATATGGATTTTAGAAGGTACACGAAACGAAAGTGCGTGTACTTAGCCAGTCCAAATCCAGGAAGGCCTGGTAAGGCCTCTAACCTGGCGACCACAGTATGTGGGAGCTCATACTCAGGAAGGCCGCTGAGGCCTGAGACCTGGCGACCACAGTAAGTGGGAGCTCGTATTCAGGAAGGCCGGAGAGGCCTGTAACCTAACAGCCACACAATGTGGGGCTACCTTCAGAAAGGCCTAATGAGGCCTGTAACCACAGAATGTGGGAGATAGCCTGAAAGGGAAGCGCCTGTCATAAAACATTGCGACAGAAGACGCATCTAGAGTGGGACCCAAGGTGAAGAACCGGAGTCTGAGCCACGTAAAAAAGGGAATGAAGCATACAGCGCATAACCCTTACCATAAATATGGATTTTAGAAGGTACACGAAACGAAAGTGCGTGTACTTAGCCAGTCCAAATCCAGGAAGGCCTGGTAAGGCCTCTAACCTGGCGACCACAGTATGTGGGAGCTCATACTCAGGAAGGCCGCTGAGGCCTGTGACCTGACGACCACAGAATGTGGGAGCTTGTATCCAGGAAGGCCGGTGAGGCCTGTAACCTGGGAACCACAGCATGTGGGAACCAATGATCAGGAGGCCAGACGAGGCCTGTAACCTGATAGTCACAATGCGTGGGAGCCCACATTCAGGAAGGCCTGATGAGGCCTGCATCCTGACATGTGGACGCTCACAACCAGTGAGGCCTATACCCTAGCGACCACAGTGCGTGGGAGTTCACATCCAGGAAGGCCTGGTGAGGCCTGTAACCTGACATGTGAAAACTCATAACCAGGAAGGCCTAGGAGGCCTGAAGCCTGGTGACCACTGAATGTGGGAGCTTAACACTCAGGAAGGCAGAGAGGCCTGAAACCTGGCGACCACAGCATGTGGGAGCTCATACTCAGGAAGGCCTATGAGGCCTGAAACCTGGTGACCACAGTATGTGGGAACTCACATTCAGGAAAGCCGGATGAGGCCTATAACCTGACATGAGGAAGCTCATAACTAGGAAGACCTGCGACCACGGTGTGTTGGAGCTCATACTCAGGAAGGCCGGGTGAGGCCTGTAACCTGGTGGCCACAGTATGTGGGAGCTCACATTCAGGAAGGCCGGATGGGCCTGTAACCTGACATGTAGAAGCCCATCACCAGGAAGGCCGGTGAGGCCTGTAACCTGGTGACCACAGTATGTGGGAGCTCATATTCAGGAAGGCCTAGTAAGGCCTATAACCTGGCGACCACAGTATGTGGGAGCTCATACTCAGGAAGGCCTAGTGAGGCCTATGACCTGATAACCACAGTATGTGGGAGCTCATACTCAGGAAGGCCTGGTGAGGCCTATAACTTGATAACCACAGTATGTGGGAGCTCATCCAACCACAGTATGTGGGAGCTCATAACCAGGAAGGCCGGATGAGGCCTGTAACCTGATGACCACAGTATGTGGGAGCTCACATTCAGGAAGGCCGGTGAGGCCTGTAACCTGACATGTGGAAGCTCATAACCAGGAAGGCCTGGTGAGGCCTATAACCTGGTGACTACAGTATGTGGGAGCTCATATTCAACCACAGTATGTGGGAGCTCATACTCAGGAAGGCCTAGTGAGGCCTATGACCTGATAACCACAGTATGTGGGAGCTCATATTCAAGAAGGCCTGGTGAGGCCTATAACTTGATAACCACAGTATGTGGGAGCTCATATTCAAGAAGGCCTGGTGAGGCCTATAACTTGATAACCACAGTATGTGGGAGCTCATATTCAAGAAGGCCTGGTGAGGCCTATAACTTGATAACCACAGTATGTGGGAGCTCATCCAACCACAGTATGTGGGAGCTCATAACCAGGAAGGCCGGATGAGGCCTGTAACCTGATGACCACAGTATGTGGGAGCTCACATTCAGGAAGGCCGGTGAGGCCTGTAACCTGACATATGGAGGCTCATAACCAGGAAGGCCTGGTGAGGCCTATAACCTGGTGACTACAGTATGTGGGAGCTCATATTCAACCACAGTATGTGGGAGCTCATACTCAGGAAGGCCTAGTGAGGCCTATGACCTGATAACCACAGTATGTGGGAGCTCATATTCAAGAAGGCCTGGTGAGGCCTATAACTTGATAACCACAGTATGTGGGAGCTCATCCAACCACAGTATGTGGGAGCTCATAACCAGGAAGGCCGGATGAGGCCTGTAACCTGATGACCACAGTATGTGGGAGCTCACATTCAGGAAGGCCGGTGAGGCCTGTAACCTGACATATGGAGGCTCATAACCACGAAGGCCTGGTGAGGCCTATAACCTGGCGACTACAGTATGTGGGAGCTCATATTCAACCACAGTATGTGGGAGCTCATACTCAGGAAGGCCTCGTGAGGCCTATAACTTGATAACCACAGAATGTGGGAGCTCATATTCAACCGCAGTATGTGGGAGCTCATTTTCAGGAAGGCCTAGTGAGGCCTATGACCTGATAACCACATTACTCCTTGACAGTCAATTCCTGGGAGCTCACCTCAGGGAGGCCCAAGCGCTGTCCGGTTGCAAAATGGGGACTGTATGGTCAAGGAGGCCTGTTAAGACCTACTACCTGACCATCGAAAAAGTAAATCTAAAGATTTTCTTACCCAAAACATTTTGCCCCAGACTCTAAAACAGGAGACGTGGTCTGAAAAGAAACAGAAATATGTTAATTTCACATTTTACAAAAAAGACCAGAATTACACCTGCTCTTTTTGTTCGCTGCTCATCATTTTAATTCCTCAATTAAAATGCAGCCAAAAACACTGGATAACGCGATCTGGATGATAGGCTGAATTACTAAATATCTAACTTCTTAAAAGTCAGATAATATTCCATCATTTTAATTCATAGAATTAAATGCAGCCATAATCACCAGACAATACTGTTTTAATATTTATTATACGTTCTCGTAATCTACACACTGCCTCGGCAAGCGCGAGAACGAGCCGTTAAAATATATTTGGCTTTCATCCCTCGAGAAGAAAGTCAACAGGTGCGAGGTTGAAACATCCGACAGCGCACGGATTTTTTCTTTCTCACGCGCGCCGAGATATTTCTTAATGAACACTGTCAGCACCCTCAGGAACTGCTGTGAACGCCTCGTACCCAAACAGTATTGTTTCACAAATCGCGTGCACCACGGGGCTCAGATGCTGAACCCTCCTCCCTCGAGAAAAGGGTCCGACGAGAGCGGAGCATCTTTAAATGAAAAACGCTCACAGTTTGCACAAGAGCCTCCAGCGCGCTTCAGCGATATTCTCAAAATAGACAAACAGTCCATGAAGACGAAAAGATGTTGTCATGTGTGCAAGGCTCCCCTTTATACATCCAGGTCGCGCGCTCATCATTCAAGCTGATGATGCACGGGCTGTCGCCGGTCAACATGATTGACGTGAGTTGATATTTATTTCAGACACCTGTCACGCCTGAGGCGTTCCCCATAGTGTCATTCTGACGTAGTGTAGAGTTCCCTTTCGAAAGGGAACTGCATTTTTTCATAGGTGATTATGACATGTTCCTGCCTGCAGACAGGTGTTTTATGACCCCATTCCCTGACCAAAACCAGTTACAGTGCAGCTCTAGCCAGGACAAGGGCACACAATGAAATGAACTTTGGCTAACTAAAGGGAAGATTTCAGTGTCTGAAAAGTCTGAGGGTTGCACACCTGACAGGGCCTGTGACATTGTTGCATGTGCCATATTACACAACATTGCCCAAAAAAAAAAAAAAAAACACTTTTCATTAAATGTTTCATAAAAGATAAATATGCTTAGTTCCTTGAGTTTTATTTCAATTGTTCTTTGTAAAGAAAAGCCAGTGGCCAAGTGCCTGCAACAAGAGATATTAGACACATCCCAGCAAACATTGGTCCGACGACAACGTCGTGTCCCTGGCCAAAAATAGTCGCGGTATGACGGCATAAATCGGTAAAAATATGTAACACAGAACATTTCCTAAAAATGCATTCAGATACATTTGTACATGTCTACAGTTCTCTGGGGTTGCATGTATAATGGGAGCAGTATGTGGGAGCTCATAACCAGGAAGGCCGGATGAGGCCTGTAACCTGATGACCACAGTATGTGGGAGCTCACATTCAGGAAGGCCGGTGAGGCCTGTAACCTGACATATGGAGGCTCATAACCAGGAAGGCCTGGTGAGGCCTATAACCTGGTGACTACAGTATGTGGGAGCTCATATTCAACCACAGTATGTGGGAGCTCATACTCAGGAAGGCCTAGTGAGGCCTATGACCTGATAACCACAGTATGTGGGAGCTCATATTCAAGAAGGCCTGGTGAGGCCTATAACTTGATAACCACAGTATGTGGGAGCTCATCCAACCACAGTATGTGGGAGCTCATAACCAGGAAGGCCGGATGAGGCCTGTAACCTGATGACCACAGTATGTGGGAGCTCACATTCAGGAAGGCCGGTGAGGCCTGTAACCTGACATATGGAGGCTCATAACCAGGAAGGCCTGGTGAGGCCTATAACCTGGCGACTACAGTATGTGGGAGCTCATATTCAACCACAGTATGTGGGAGCTCATACTCAGGAAGGCCTCGTGAGGCCTATAACTTGATAACCACAGAATGTGGGAGCTCATATTCAACCACAGTATGTGGGAGCTCATTTTCAGGAAGGCCTAGTGAGGCCTATGACCTGATAACCACATTACTCCTTGACAGTCAATTCCTGGGAGCTCACCTCAGGGAGGCCCAAGCGCTGTCCGGTTGCAAAATGGGGACTGTATGGTCAAGGAGGCCTGTTAAGACCTACTACCTGACCATCGAAAAAGTAAATCTAAAGATTTTCTTACCCAAAACATTTTGCCCCAGACTCTAAAACAGGAGACGTGGTCTGAAAAGAAACAGAAATATGTTAATTTCACATTTTACAAAAAAGACCAGAATTACACCTGCTCTTTTTGTTCGCTGCTCATCATTTTAATTCCTCAATTAAAATGCAGCCAAAAACACTGGATAACGCGATCTGGATGATAGGCTGAATTACTAAATATCTAACTTCTTAAAAGTCAGATAATATTCCATCATTTTAATTCATAGAATTAAATGCAGCCATAATCACCAGACAATACTGTTTTAATATTTATTTATACGTTCTCGTAATCTACACACTGCCTCGGCAAGCGCGAGAACGAGCCGTTAAAATATATTTGGCTTTCATCCCTCGAGAAGAAAGTCAACAGGTGCGAGGTTGAAACATCCGACAGCGCACGGATTTTTTCTTTCTCACGCGCGCCGAGATATTTCTTAATGAACACTGTCAGCACCCTCAGCAACTGCTGTGAACGCCTCGTACCCAAACAGTATTGTTTCACAAATCGCGTGCACCACGGGGCTCAGATGCTGAACCCTCCTCCCTCGAGAAAAGGGTCCGACGAGAGCGGAGCATCTTTAAATGAAAAACGCTCACAGTTTGCACAAGAGCCTCCAGCGCGCTTCAGCGATATTCTCAAAATAGACAAACAGTCCATGAAGACGAAAAGATGTTGTCATGTGTGCAAGGCTCCCCTTTATACATCCAGGTCGCGCGCTCATCATTCAAGCTGATGATGCACGGGCTGTCGCCGGTCAACATGATTGACGTGAGTTGATATTTATTTCAGACACCTGTCACGCCTGAGGCGTTCCCCATAGTGTCATTCTGACGTAGTGTAGAGTTCCCTTTCGAAAGGGAACTGCATTTTTTCATAGGTGATTATGACATGTTCCTGCCTGCAGACAGGTGTTTTATGACCCCATTCCCTGACCAAAACCAGTTACAGTGCAGCTCTAGCCAGGACAAGGGCACACAATGAAATGAACTTTGGCTAACTAAAGGGAAGATTTCAGTGTCTGAAAAGTCTGAGGGTTGCACACCTGACAGGGCCTGTGACATTGTTGCATGTGCCATATTACACAACATTGCCCAAAAAAAAAAAAAAAAAAAAAAAAAACACTTTTCATTAAATGTTTAATAAAAGATAAATATGCTTAGTTCCTTGAGTTTTATTTCAATTGTTCTTTGTAAAGAAAAGCCAGTGGCCAAGTGCCTGCAACAAGAGATATTAGACACATCCCAGCAAACATTGGTCCGACGGCAACGTCGTGTCCCTGGCCAAAAATAGTCGCGGTATGACGGCATAAATCGGTAAAAATATGTAACACAGAACATTTCCTAAAAATGCATTCAGATACATTTGTACATGTCTACAGTTCTCTGGGGTTGCATGTATAATTGTTATTTTGACTTTTAGCTACGTGTAGTTCAATATAGTGTATCGGGTGAGAGGACGTCACCTGGCGACGTCTTTTACACGTGCATTTATAGTCCATCATGACCCTCCATCATGGAATCCTTGTGAAATATGCAAAAGCTGTGCTTAATCCTTGCATGGTTAATACTGCAAAAATTAATTTAATTGCCCAAGTAGTTTTTAAGAGGTTGTGAAGACGTCCACTGACGTCCTTTACACGTCAAGGCTGTGAACAGACGTCCACTGATGTCTTTTACACGTCTAGTCAAGCAAGACAGAAAAAAAACAGGAATTATCTTTATGAAATACACGAATTGTATACAAAGTAAATATATTTACTTTATCTTGTTTAAATAAATTATAATCACACAGTTCCTAGTGTGGTTAAGTGAATGCAAAGCCTCTGCATTCTAGTCATTATTTCAACCTGTAGCCTACCTGATACGTTGTGTGGTTTTTTTTTTGTGGTTTTTTTTTATGGAATGTATGCATATACATGTAAAACAGAAATATATCTGGTCACCATTTATGTCTGAGTTGGATGTAATTGCCAAAACTGTGCTGCCAAGATGTAACAAAAGATCTCCCGACATTACCAAATCCCGCGATAGGTTAGATTATCTCACGAGATGTTAACTCGTTTTCCCCATAGACTCACTCCGGAACACTGAAGTTTGAACAACCACGGAGAGAGGAGGAATTGAGGCCCATATTATTAGAAATCTACTGTTGGGTACGTACTACGTACATTTTGTATTATTAGATTCACGTGCTAGAGTTTTACTTGTTTGACATGAATGAACCGAAAGAAATGATGCCCACATTGTCAACTGAAATTGGCTAACTGAGTTTGGCTAAAATTAGCTAGTAGGCTAAAAGTTAATTTGAACTTATACAACGGTATATACCATAGTATAAAGTATGTTTAATGATACAGTCAAAGTTATTACTGTAAATTATTAATGTAGCCTTTTGAGAGTTTCTTTCAGAAAGTAAATTATCTGAAGTAGAATGAAATTAGCTGGATTTGAACATGTATGTTTTCAGTAACTGCTTTAAAAATATTTTGTAATTTTAGAATTGCTAAACATGTCTATTCAGGGGACATCACAGCCCACCTGTCTTTATCAGAAATGTCCTGTTCACTTTCTCACTGTTACACACCTAGTTAAGGGTCTTTCTCAAGGACACCACAGTGGTATTGAAGAGGCAGGGGACAAATGCTGTTTTGAATTTAGCTGAAGACCATACAAATATTTTGAAAATAAGTGCATGTCATTTACCTCAAATTTTTTATGTTCATTTAATTTAAAAAGAAATATATTCTCTTCCCTTAGATGCTGTGAAGAGGTGGAGCCCACATGCTACAGACACTGAAATTGATGCAGCAATGGCAGAACACCTGAAACACGCTCCAGGAAGAGCTGGGGGTGGTGGATACAAAAAAAGAGCCAAACAATGTGTTTAAGGGATAGTTCACCCAAAAATGAAAATTGTCATCATTTACTCAACCTCATGTTTCAAACCTGTATACCTTTCTATGCTAAACACAAAGATATTTAGAAGAATGTTTGTAACCAAGCAGATGTCGCTTCCCATTAATAATCATTTTTTCTCCAATAATGGTAGTCAGTGGATGCTCTATTTGCTTGGTTACAAACATTCTTCAAAATATCTTCTTTTGTGTTCAGCAGAAGAAAGAAACTCATACAGGTTTGGAATTTGGTGAGTAAATTACATAATTTTCATTTTTGGGTGAACTATCTTTATATAATAATTCAGTATTTTGCTATTGGTATTTAGTTTGGTTAACAAATCGAGAGCTTAGAATTATAAGGTTCTATCTCTGTTTATTGTAGTTTATTGAGGATCAAAGTTTTTAAACTCGGTTTATGTTTTGTGAGATGGAACCTTTTATTTTATTAATAACTACTAACAAAATATTTTTTTTACAAAAATAACACCACACAGGCATTAATAAACACCTAATGAATCAGATTGTCAAAAACTCAATTTCGACCAAAAGTGGAGATAGAACCTTATAATTCTAAGCTCACGAAATGTTAAACATTGAAAAAAATAAAGAGAAATTTTGGCTGTTCAAGATCAATAAAATGTTGTGCTTAATCAGAACATGCTTCTTTTTTGCTTATGTCCACAAATAATGTGTTATTGTTTTTGATGTACACGTGATTAAAACGTTTTATTGACGTTCAGGTCTGACTGGACCAATTTTGGACCTTTTTAGAACCTTTGTCAAGATGTGAAGGCTAAACCTCAAGACTTGATTGTCTTTCACGATGTTACACAATAGGTGTGTGATTATTTTATATGCAGGCTTATACACTTAAATTATGCAGCAACACATTTAAACACATATGACGACGCATTTAGACGTCCAGGGACGCGCAGAAGAGACGTGGAATTCACGGCCAGAAGAGACATGGAATTCACGGCCAGAAAAGACGTCGGTTCAACTTCCATTTTGGAACTATTTTTCAACCATGACGGGACGTCTCGGACGGACGTCTTTTCAACGGTCATTAAACGTCCAAATGTTTGCTGGGATGCCTCATGCAACAAATAAAAAGGAAAAGTTGGCTATCCACTGCCCACCTGTAGGCCTATGTCTCCTCTGTCTGTGCAGACTCTTCTGTAGGCCTTTCTGTAGATGTGGAATCCTGCAACTTATATTGCAGCCATAAAGCATACAAGTATAAATGAAGTAAAGTTATTTATGCACTTGCAGGTAGGCTAGTTCCTCCATATGACAGTTATCTGAGAGGGTTTATTCACTGTCCAGTGCAATGGAAACAAATGGACATTACAAAGTCTTATACTTTCTTTCCTTTGGAAAGTTAGAAAATGTCCACTTACTGCACATATTTCAGCCACCACTTTCTTGGGAACAGATACAAGTGTTGGTGTATTATGTAAAAGTGCACAAAAGAGGAAAACACAATGTCATTACAATGAACTACACTCGGGAAAAATGTGATCAATAACTCATGGCAAAATATGTGTACATTAACATAAGTTTATCAGTTTTCACTTTCACGAGTCAAAGCAATTCATCATTACTCAAGATTTAACAGTTGAAATGACTATACGGCCTTAATTTAATGCAGCAAAAATTATTTTACAGTGTAGGCTACTAAGATCTTTTATTTTATTTTTTCTCAGCCTTTTTCTTGGTTGCTTTTATAATCAGACAACCATTTATTTAACAGTGCCTTTAATAAAAGAGACTATAATATAACTAAAAATGACCATTATGTAGAATATTTTTGTTCTTCACTTTTATTTGTTCCCATGTTCTAGTGTGGTGACTCTGACATTACAATGAACAAAGTAATTATGCATTTATTAAAATAGAAAAATATAGGCTAATAAGTGATAAAAACATCTAACATGGCCACTTCTAACGGATTTAAATTGTCTGCTACTTTTTGCCAGCCCTCTCTCCTGGCTTCTGCAGACTTTGAGGTGTTCCCTGGCGTTTTGATTAAACATTAAAATTCAGAATAAACTTTGACTATTAGTTCTTGCTCTGCTGAGGAGAAAAACTGAGCGCGCTCTTTGGCCACGCTGAGCAGCCAATAACAGCGTTGCTGATCAATGTTTCTACTATCGATACATATCCCCTTTTAAACTTCGCATGAACGCGCAATTATCTCAGATAACTCAATCCAGCGATACTAATCATATCCGGCAAGTGTGTTCAAAGAACCTAATTAGCCAGATTATGATTAGCACAATGATATCTGTTACAGCAGTGGTTCTCAATCCTGGTCCTGGGGACCCACAGCTCTGCACATTTTATATGTCTCCTTTATCTGACACACCCAGTTCAGTTCAGAGCTCTTTCCTAACGAGATGATGATCTGAATCAGGTGTGTTAAATGAGGGAGACAAACAAACTGTACAGAGCTGTGGGTCCCCAGGACCAGGATTGAGAACCACTGTGTTACAGAGCAGGCTTCCTCTCCACCTCCTCTTCACCATCGCCATCGCCAGAGTATTAACTTTTCTCCGGACTCCAATTCCCATAATGCCTCTTACCTGGGACTGATTGCACAACACACCTGCATCTCATTCACACACACATATAAGCCACTTCCACACACACACACATTGTGAAGTCTTGATTTGCCCTGGCCATCATCTCTGAGCGTTATTTCCCTGTGTTTGACCTTGGACTGCCTATTTCTGCTGAACCCTTGCTGCCTGCCCTGACCTGGATTGTTTACTGGACTTTGATTCTTGCTGCCTGCCCTGATCCTAGCTCGTCTACCTGGTTTGTCTCTGTCTCCTCTGCATTGCCCTGTCTGCTATTGATGACCTTGCCTGTTTTGATTATTCTTAATAAAAGCTGCAAATGGATCTCGCTGAGTCTGCCTCGTCACAACAGAAGACTTCGCTACCACAAGATCCAGCGGCTATCATGCACCTTACCACTGAGCTTTCTGCCCAAGCCACTCAATTATCACTACATCACCATCAGCTGAACCGTCTCACTTCTCTCACTGAGGATCTTGTGCAAACACTTCAAGATCTCCGAGCATCACCCGTAAACGCTACCACAGAACAAACACAATGTGCACATGCCTACTCTGTCAATGCATCAGCCAACCCTCGTCTCGCATTTCCAGAGAAATTTGATGGGAATCCAGCCAAATATAAGGGGTTCCTTCTCCAGTGCACACTTTACATTGATCAACATCCCTCATTTTATTCCAATGATGCGGGGCGCATTGCCTTTGTCTGTTCACTACTCACCGGAAAGGCACTCGAATGGGTTACGGCAGTTTGGAGACCCGAGGGTTCCTCCTTCTCATCTTTCGCAGCATTTCTTCAGCAATTTCGTAATGTCTTTGAACAATCCACTGCAAGAGGAAGTCCGGGAGAACAGTTATTAAACCTCTCTTAAGGAAGAAACACCGCTGCTGAATTTGCACTTACCTTTCGTACTCTTGCTGCTCAGACCAACTGGATAGAGGACACACTGAAGACCCTGTTCAGAAAAGGATTATCAGTTGAGTTACAGTCTGAATTAGCCTGCCGAGACAAGGGTAGGAATCTGAATGAGTACATTGATCTCACTATCCAGGTTGATAATCTAATACGTTCTCGACACCAGGTCAGAACCCCACTTCGCTACACTCACGAAACCACCGCTCACGAACCCATGCAGTTGGGCTATACTCACCTCCCTCCAGAGGAACGAGAGCGCCGCCAGCAGAACCACCTTTGCCTGTACTGTAGCCAGCCAGGTCACATGGGAGCCATCCTATCCCAACGTCAAGGTAACCCAGAAAAGATGTTTCCCTGTGCTTTCTTTTCCAGAAAATTAACTGCAGCAGAGCGAAATTACGACATTGGAAATCGTGAACTACTGGCCATGAAACTTGCTCTCGAGGAGTGGCGGCACTGGTTGGAGGGAACGACCCAACCGTTCGTTATCCTCACCGATCACAAGAATCTTGAGTACCTCCGATCAGCTAAACGACTGAACCCACGACAAGCCAGGTGGGCCTTGTTCTTCGCCCGATTTAACTTCACTGTCTCCTATCTACCAGGTTCAAAGAACACTAAAGCTGATGCACTCTCCCGTCTGAGCGAGGAACCCATTCAACCCTCAATCGAGGAAAACATCATTCCAGAGAACCTCTTAGTGGCTCCAGTACAGTGGGATATCATCACAGAAATCGAACAATTCAATCACCAAACCGAACCTCCCTCTGAATGCCCTGAAGGTCTTCTATTCGTTCCAGAATCCGCACGCTCCCGTTTGATCGATCAGGTACACTCCACATCCAGTTCAGGACACCCAGGAATCACAGCCACAATACAGCTACTCAGAAACCGCTTCTGGTGGCAGACTTTATACTCAGACACATCCAAAGCCTCCAGACAACTACCAGCAGGACTCCTCACACCTCTACCCATACCTCAACGCCCCTGGTCACACATTGCCATTGATTTCATTACCGACTTACCAAACTCCCAAGGTCATACTCACCATAGTAGATCGTTTCTCCAAAGCTTGCCGTTTAATTCCTCTGCCCAAACTTCCCACTGCATTAGAAACCGCTGAACTACTGTGCAATCAAGTTTTCCGTTTCTACGGCCAGGACATCGTCTCTGACCGAGGACCCCAGTTCACTTCTAGGGTATGGACATCCTCCTTCAAGCACCTCAATGTCAATATCAGTCTCACTTCCGGTTACCATCCTCAATCCAATGGACAAACTGAACGTCTCAACCAGGATGTTATCCGCTTCCTACGCTCTTATTGTCAACAACATCAAAATGAATGGAGTCGATACCTGTTCTGGGCCGAATATGCTCAGAATTCCCTCATCAAACCCGCTACTGGCATCACACCCTTTAAATGTATCCTAGGCTTCCAACCTCCACTCTTTCCATGGTCCGGCGAACCCACTGATTTATCATCAGTCACAGAATGGCTACAAAGGAGTGAAGAGGTCTGGGATCAAGCACACACTCACCTACTGCATGCTGTTCGACGTCAAGAACTTCAGGCCAATCGTCATCGCCGCTCCGCTCCAGAGTACCAATCCGGCCAATGGATATGGCTCTCAACCAGAGACCTCAGACTCCGACTTCCATGTCGCAAACTCAGTCCCAGGTATGTTGGTCCGTTCCAAATTATTAAACAAATTTCTCCAGTATCCTTTCGATTAGACCTGCCCGCTCATTACCGCATTCCTCCCACTTTTCATGTTTCACTTCTCAAACCTGCCGGTGGTCCGAGAGGAGAGTCGGAGGAGGTAGCCACGTCTCCAAACCCCCCATCCATCATGGTCGACGGCGAAGAGGCTTATCGTGTGCACGAGTTACTTGACTCAAGACGCTGGGGTAACGTACTCCAGTATCTGGTTGACTGGGAGGGGTTCGGTCCGGAGGATCCTGGGTCAATGCAGGAGATATCCTAGACCCCACACTCATGGAGGAGTTTCATCGGATGCACCCGGAGAAACCGGCCCCTCGACCTCATGGAACACCCCTGCGTCGTTTGCCTTCTCGCTTCAGGAGCCGCTCGCAGGGGGGGGGGGGGGCTCTGTTACAGAGCAGGCTTCCTCTCCACCTCCTCTTCACCACCGGAGGGAGCTGTCGCCAGAGTATTAACTTTTCTCTGGACTCCAATTCCCATAATGCCTCTTACCTGGGACTGATTGCACAACACACCTGCATCTCATTCACACACACACATATAAGCCACTTCCACACACACACACATTGCGAAGTCTTGATTTGCCCTGGCCATCATCTTTGAGCGTTATTTCCCTGTGTTTGATTTCTGTGTTTGACCTTGGACTGCCTATTTCTGCTGAACCCTTGCTGCCTGCCCTGACCTGGATTGTTTACTGGACTTTGATTCTTGCTGCCTGCCCTGATCCTAGCTCGTCTACCTGGTTTGTCTCTGTCTCCTCTGCATTGCCCTGTCTGCTATTGATGACCTTGCCTGTTTTGATTATTCTTAATAAAAGCTGCAAATGGATCTCGCTGAGTCTGCCTCGTCACAACAATATCATCTTGGATGTCTCATTTGATCTCGGATGTTTTAAGCAACGCACGAAGAACGGGCCCCAGAAGTGACAACAGACAATATTTTGACAGCATTTATTGATCTTGATTAATGTTCATGTCTACATATACTAATAAATGTTTAACGTTTCAAGTTTATTTAAATTAGATAAAGTGTAATGAACAAACATGAAATAGCAATGAACAATAGTATATTAAAGGGGTGGTTGATTATGATTTCACTTTTCTAACTTTAGTGTGTAATGTTGCTGTTTGAGCATAAACAACATCTGTGCCGGGAGCAGCAGCTCATTTGCATTTAAAGGAACAGACACAAAACGGTGCGTTTTTGCTCACCCTTAAAAAGTGACAAATTTAACATGCTATACAAAAATATCTGTGGGGTATTTTGAGCTAAAATTTCACACACACACTCTGCGGACATCAGAGACTTATTTTACATCTTGTAAAAAGGGCATTTTGCTTAGATACTACGGTCTGAGAGTTAAGATGGCACCACTATGTTTGGCTTGCCACTTGCTTCTCTGTTTTTTCATGTTTGTTTTTGCTACCGTCTCGCCGATTATTGTTTATGATCGCACTACGCTGCTGGAATTGCGTTTTACAACTAATCGCCTCCTAAATGCCCAGTCCTTCAAACCACCACCGCCACTGTTGACATTAATTCCTTCTTACCTGAGACGCCCTGTCTGTCTGCTACCAGGCAGTAAGCGTCGCAGAAGACGCGGTCGGAGAAGGGGGTTACATGTCAGGCTGAGGACTCACCTGGATTCTCTGTCGCCGAGGACTTGATATCAATCAGGACTTGGCAGTGCTAGAAGATCGTGGGAATGCTACCGATGTGTTCGGCCAGTTAATTCCAACACTGGCGTTCCATTTCCGTGTCCCCGCCGCGTCAAAACATCTACCCGGGGTTGCGTCCAAGGAAACCTCTGTCCAATTCCTCGTGTGACATCGCCACCTGTCAACTCGACCACGTTTCGCATGGCATTATGTAACACCAGATCGCTCAATAACAAAACATTTGTCCTCAATGATGTCATCTCCTCTTACAATCTGGATTTGTTTTTCCTCACCGAAACCTGGCTTCCCCCAGGTGACGTCACTGCCTTTTCGGAACTCCTCCCCTCTGGCTATCTTTACCTAAACACCCCGCGGCAAACGGGTAGGGGCGGGGGGATAGCTACTACCAGAGGCGTAGCAAGCTTTTCAAAAGTGCGGGGGATGGATGTGGTTTGTTTATTAACAATAAAAATTATGAATACAATGACAGAAGGGTACAAAAGGTATAGCATAAGATTTAAAAAGCTTCCCATTTAAATTAGTGATACTAGAAAAGACAGTAGTAGTATCCGTGTGTTCCGAAAATACACTCGGAACACACGGAAAATAAGTGAAAATATGCAACAGTAGACTTGCTAAAGAATCAGAATCAATTTCAGAATTTAATTTCAACATTTTTCAACTTTCAGCTTTCAACTTCACTTACAGGATTTCTCTTGAAAAAGGTGTCAATCTTCTCCTGCCTCTTTCATTTCTGCATATTAATGATAGGCCTACTGCGTGACAAAAAGACAGTGGTAAGCTTGATAGTGACATGGGTCTGACAGGACTGTGACTGAGACTTTTAAAAAACAAAAAGTATCCACGAAAGTATTCAGCTAATCAACAAACAATGCTCAAAATATCAAAATCAATTGCACTGGCAATAAACCCATAAATACACTGCTTAATAGGGCTGGGTATTGACACAAATTTCACAATTCGATTCGATTTCGATTCACAAGCTTGTTATTAAAAATGAACTGATTTGTATACTAACACTTAAATTACACTTATATTTATTTGTGTAATAATAAAGTTATATGAAATATAAACATTTAAATGGTGGCTATAAAAACTTGCCAGAATTATTCAAACATGCATTAAATATTGAAGAACATTCAAAATTATAATATGTAATATGGTGCATTTATTTAGCAAAATGCTCCTCTCTAGAGTTAATTCTTCTAGCTGACTAACGAGTTTATGATGATGATGATTTCTTTATTGTCATCGTACAAACATACAATGAAATGTGTATGCATGGTCACTGGATATGTTTTTTTTCTTAGGTAAATGTGATGTTACATGAAATTGTTTACAAGCTGTGTTACTGACGTCTTTCGATAAGTTGTTCTCTATTTTTTAACACACTTTCAGATGCTCATTCATGTTTATTTCGCGCTGTAACTGGTGTTATTAAGGCGGAAGAGAAGATCATGTGCGCTCAGCGCTGCTGCTTTTCTTGAGTTCAGAGCTGCGCCAGAGCGATCTCACGACACAGCGCCAAAACTATGTTTTTGAATTTCGTGAGAAAATGGACGTAATTTGAAATCTGAGACTTTGTTTCATAGCAATCGTAACAAAGCACAAATATTACTGCGATTTATTGGATGGGGTGTACGCTACAATGTTCCATTCACTCATCAACTGAAAACAGGATGACTAATCGATTCTTGGTATTTAAGAATCGATATCGGTTTGTAAAAATGAGAATCGATTAAAATCGAGAAATATCTATTTTTTACCCAGCCCTACTGCTTAACAATGGCAATTTGTCCCTCTTCCTCGTCAATTCCCTGCCTTCTTCATCACAGTTACTTTATACATTGCATGCCACATACATGAATTTAGCTAGCTGCTGAACAATATCCAAATTATCATTAGTCTAAAAAACGAAATATACAGAAAACACTCGACATGTCAACAAAACATAAAAAGAACATCTTCCCAAACACATATCAAGCTTATTTAAAAACCTCCAAAGCATAAACACTCATTCAAAGTACCTGGGAAAGGGAGACGTAAATGGTAAATAACGATAAACATTCAAGTTCCCGCCTCCTCAGCACCGATACATCTAACACACCAAGAGAGGCGGGACTTAAGGCAGAACAGCCAATCATCAGCCGGTCACACTCAAAGCCGGTGTCATGTTTGAGAGGGAGGGGGAGAGGAGGCAGCCGCAGCGAGCGCTAACATACAGAGCGGCCAGAGAAACGGAGGAATGACTGTAGTAAGGCGTTTGTGCAAAACTGCGGAAAAACTGCAGAAAAAGTGTGGGTGTTGAACCCTCTCATCGGGAAAAGTGTGGGTGTTAAAACACCCACATCCCCCACGGGTGCGACGCCCCTGGCTACTACACACAGACAGTCCTTGATATGCCGCCAGCTGTCCACTAGAGGGTATTCCAGCTTTGAGTTACAAGCATTTGTGCTCACACTACCCTGTCCTATCTTATGTGCAGTAATCTACCGGCCACCAAAGCTAAATAAGGATTTTTTAAATGAGTTTTCAGAGTTTCTGACAGAGTTTCTGGCAAAGTTTGATAATATTCTAATCTGTGGTGATTTTAACATTCACGTTTGCTGCCCCTCTGATAAACCTGCTAATGATTTTAAGGCACTTTTAGATTCATTGGACCTTACCCAGTCCATATCCCGTCCCACTCATAGGTTAGGTCACACCCTTGACCTTATTATCTCTCGTGGGGTGATAGTGTCAACCTGTGAGGTCCTGGATTTTCCCATCTCTGACCACTCTCTCATACGGTTTGACATCTGTGCTGTTCCTCCTGCTCCCCCGTACACTGCCCCCCATCGTCGTCGCATTATTACTCCATCTACAGTTGATAACTTTGTTGCTGCCTTCTCTGTTTCTGACATCGTCTCCACTGCTGAATTGGCATCGCCTCTATGTCCTGACCTTCTCCTCTCCTCCTTCCACACCATCTGCTCCCAGATTATGGACTCTGTTGCACCCTACAAGGTAAAGACGACCAAAGGTCCATTCGACCCCTGGCTCAATGATTCAACTTGGGCCCTCAGGCGCCAGTGTAGACAGGCTGAGCGAAAATGGAAGAAGGATAGGCTGCAGGTGTCACTGGAGATGTTTAGAGACAGTCTTGCCACCTATCAGAGAGCAGTGAAGGAAGCTAAAGGACAGTACCTTTCTAATCTCATCAATAGCAATAGCCACCGCCTGGAATCCTGTTCAGCACTATTAATTCTGTCATAAATCCGGTGTCTGTTGTTTTGAATGATGTATCAGAAAATACATGCAATGCATTCAAACAATACTTTTTGGACAAGTTTTCGTCTGTTAGGAAAACTATCACACAAGCTCCTGCTGTTGCCTTTTCCTCCCGAGCGACGCAATGCGTGCTGGAGAACTTTGATGCAGTTACTCTGGAGGACCTCAAAAAAGCTGTCCATGAGCTGAAGCCTACCACCTGCCCTCTAGACGCTGTTCCTGCCAGGATTTTGAAAGAGGCTATTGACATTGTAGGTCCTTTTCTTGTCTCCTTCATAAACAGCTGTCTTAGTTGGGGACTGTTCCCACTGCTCTCAAACACGCTATTGTTAGACCGCTGCTCAAGAAACCCAACCTAGATCCCACCATACTGTCCAATTTTCGACCAATATCTCACCTGTCACTTCTGTCTAAGTTGATGGAGAAGCTTGTTTTCTCCCAGCTTCAGTCTCACCTACAACTGCACGTCATTAGTGATAAATTTCAGTCCGGTTTCAGGTCTAGACATAGCACTGAATTAGCGTTACTGAGGGTCCATGATGACATTCTTGGAGCTCTGGATAGTAAAAGCTCTGTGGTTTTGGTACTACTGGACCTTACCTCTGCATTTGACACCGTGGATCATGCCATCCTCATCTCCCGTCTTCAACATTTTGTTGGTTTGCAGGGCGCAGTGCTCAATTGGTTCTCCTCATATCTCACTAACAGAACTTTTTCAGTAATGCTCGACGACTTTTTCTCCTCATCTGCCCCTCTGTCATCCGGTGTGCCTCAAGGATCCATTCTTGGTCCTGTTCTGTTCTCTCTCTATATGCTGCCACTTGGACAACTCATCTCCAATCATAACGTTCATTTTCATTTCTATGCAGACGACCTCCAGATCTACCTTCCTGTGATTCTGAACAATCGTTCTGCGCTGGACCCCCTTTATAACTGCCTTAAGGACATCAAGCAGTGGCTTTCCCAGAATTTCCTTCATTTGAATGAAGGAAAGACTGAGTACATTCTTTTCAGCCCTAACTCACCCAACAGTTCTTTCAGTTTTGGTCCTCTAACACCTCAGTTTGCACCCACTGTGCGTAACTTGGGTGTTATTTTTTACAAAAATTTGCAGTATGACAGACAGATTAGTGCAGTTGTTAAGGCGAGCTTTTACCAGCTAAGGCTTCTCAGTAAGGTCAAACCATTCTTGTCCCGAGCTGACCTTGAAAAAGCCATTCATGCCTTTATCAGCTCGAGGATAGACTACTGCAATGCCCTCTACACTGGACTTAATCAATCACTCCTTAATCGGCTTCAACTGGTTCAAAACGCGGCAGCACGTCTCCTCACCAACACCTCCAAACGCTCACACGTCACCCCAGTCCTCCGCTCGCTCCACTGGCTCCCGGTGCGGTTTAGGGTTGGAGTATAAGGTCCTGCTATTCGTGTTCAAGGCCATCAATGGTCTGGCCCCGGTCTACCTCGCCGATTTAGTAATGGTCTATCAACCATCCAGAACTCTCCGTTCCTCTGAACACACCTCTCTGGTCACTCCCAAATTCAAATATAAAAAGTTTGGAGGCCGGTCATTTGCCGTCCAGGGCCCTAATCTGTGGAACGCTTTACCAACACTCCTACGAAGCATCACCGTGTTGAGTGTTTTTAAATCGCAGTTGAAAACACATCTGTTCAGACAAGCTTTTAACACGTAACCTCTGACTCTGACTGATATTTGTGTTTTATTTTCTGTTGTCTATTGATGCTTTTACTGGAAAGCGCCTTGTGCACCTTTTGGCTGTTGTAAGGCGCTATAAAAATAAAATTTGATTGATTGATTGATTGATTGATTATACCACCCCTTTAAAAAACAACAAAATACTGTCAACATACATGTTATTGTCATGCTATGGTTGATGCAGGAATTAAGAAAAAGCAGGATTTAAGAGTGCTGCAGTCTTTTATTAATCACAAATATCAAAACAACAATATACTCAGGATACTTGAAACTCTCAACACAAGAGCAGAACAACCACAATAAAACCGATGAGAACGGACAACCAAGGCTACAAACTGAGGGATATAAATACAAAGGATAATCACTGAAAGAAACGAGAAATAGGCGCAGATTGTAAACAAACAATGAGTACCTAACGAAACAAAAGCAAACAAAGGAAAGAGAACAGGAAATACTAAAAAAACAACTCAAAATCCAACTTAATCACAGACTAAATGGGACAATTATACTGTAAAATATACAGTTGTAATCAAAATGATTCAACCCCCATTGCAAGGTTTATTGTCAAAATTTACAGGCTTTCAGCAGTTTGCAATGAACAAATCAAACAAAAGTAATTGAAATAGCTCTACACAACAAACATTTCAAGCGGTTCCCCCAAATTTAACTGAAAATGCTACTTTTAGCTCAAAATTATTCAACCCCCTGAATAGAATGTTGAAAACAAAACAGGTGTTGTCTCACTTATCAAGGGCCTCATTAGTTGCGCCAGGTGTGCTTGAGCTGGAAACCATGAAATATCTGAACAAGCAAGGTTTGTTGAGTGTCACGTTTGACTGCTATTAGAAATATGGCTAAGTCAAAAGAAGGGTCCAAAAAGTTAAGAGAAAATATCATCGCCCTTCACAAACAAGGAACAGGATACAAAAAGATAGAGAAGGCACTAAATGTTCCTCGAGAATCCGTTGGAAGCATAGATCGCAAGTTCAAAGTTAAAGGGGGGGTGAAACACTCAGTTTCAGTCAATCTCATGTTAATCTTGAGTACCTGTAGAGTAGTATTGCATCCTGCATATCTCCAAAAAGTCTTTAGTTTTATTATATTTATAAAAGAAAGATAGGCTGTACCGAGTCTTTCCGGAAAAAAACGAGCGGCTGGAGGCGTGCCGTGTGGGCGAAGCTAAAGAATCACGAGCTGTGCTTACTCGTGAGCTAACAACACACAGACATTTGAAGCAGTTTTACTCACCGCCTGCGGTTCCAACGCACGACCGTGAACCTTTATCGTTGGGACTGCTCCATCCTTAAGCATTAGATGATCTGCAAATCCGGCGTAGAACTGGGCCTTGTTTATAAAACAATCATCGTCGAAATGCAGGGAACAAACAAAGTCCTGTGACTGCAGCGAGCACAGCGCTTTGATGGGCGTACTGCTTTCGCTCTCTCGCTCTGGTCTACGGGTGCGCGCGTGCCCTTCCGGGAGAAGTGCCCTTAGGACCCGTATAAGGAAATTCCGCCGCATCTGACATCACACATGCCCATACTCGAAAAAAACTTTCCGAAACTTGTGACAAACTGGAAGGAGTATTTTTGGCACAGAAATACTCCATCAAACGTACAACTTAATTTTTGAAACTTTGTCCATGTTTAGCATGGGAATCCAACTCTTTAACAGTGTAAAAAACTCAGTATGCATGAAATAGCATTTCACCCCCCCCTTTAAAGAAACAGTGGTTAGACTCCCTGGACGGGGCAGAAAAAGGAAGCAATCAACAGTTCAGAAAAACCCTGGAGTGACTGCAGAAGACCTGCAACAAGACCTGGTGGAAACAGACTCTGAGGTTTCAGCTGCACAGTAAGGCTCGTACTAAGAACTCCAAGACTACACCACTACTGACACAAAAGCTCAAGAAATCATATAAATATGCCACAGAAGTTTTGGGATTCTGTTCTGGAGCGTGAAACAAAGCTGGGTCTTTTACAGTGGTGTGTCTGGAGGAAGAAGAATGAAGCATAAGCTGAACAGATCACTGTCTACAGTTCAGCATGGTGGGCTCGTCATGCTTCAGATGACTTGCTCAGAGCAGTTGGTAAAACATGTTTGGCATGTTTGGTCTTTTTTGAGCTTATAGACTTTCATAAATGCCTCACAAAGCCGATTCATATTTGACTGGGTAATATGATTGTGATAAGTCAACCCACGGTTGTGTGCTTTCTCTGTTAATCACAGCAATATCATAGCCCATTTTTCCAATTACGGTTAAGCTTCGGGGATTCAAAACAGGTTCTCTGATATTATTAATAGCAACATAAGAATGTCTCTGTGGAAACTGAGCCATAATATATATGTATAAGAAAAGTCATCAGAGTGAGTCACGGTGTGCCCACTCACATCAACACGTGATGTTCAAGCAAGGCAAGGCAAGGCAAGTTTATTTATATAGCACATTTCATACACAATGGCAATTCAAAGTGCTTTACATAGAAGAAATTAAAATAATAAAAAGAAACTAGAATGTACATTTTCTGAAGAAAATGTGAGTGGTGCTTGCAGTGGCAAAACTCGCAACTCGGTTGTGTCTGTACGATGTTCTGGTGCTGAGATATGGCGTATTCATGTTGTTCAGGTGGTTGCTAGGGTGTTCTGGGTGGTTGCTAGGGCGTTGCTAGGTGGTTTCTAGGGTGTTATGGGTGTTTGCTATGGTGTTGTTAGGCAGTTGCTATGGTATTCTGGGTGGTTGCTAGGCGGTTGCTAGGCAGTTGCTAAGGTGTTCTGGGTGGTTGCTAGGCGGTAGCTAGGCAGTTTCTAAGGTGTTCTGGGTGGTTGCTAGGGTGTTCTGGGTGGTTGCTATGGTGTTGCTAGGTGGTTGCTAGGGTATTCTGGGTGGTTGCTAGGGTATTCTGGGTGGTTGCTAGGGCGTTGCTAGGCAGTTGCTAGGGTGTTCTGAGTGGTTGCTAAGGTGTAGCTAGGTGGTTGCTAATGTATTTTGGGTGGTTGCTAGGGCGTTGCTAGGCGGTTGCTAGGGTATTTTGGGTGGTTGCTATGGTGTTGCTAGGCAGTTGCTATGTATTCTGGGGGTTGCTATGGTGTTGCTAGGCAGTTGCTAGGGTATTCTGGATGGTTGCTAGGGTATTGCTATGGTGTTGCTAGGCAGTTGCTAGGGTATTTTGGGTGGTTGCTATGGTGTTGCTAGGCAGTTGCTAGGGTATTCTGGGGGTTGCTAGGCGGTTGCTAGGGTATTCTCGGTGGTTGCTAGGGCGTTGCTAGGTGGTTGCTAGAGTGTTGTGGGTGGTTGCTATGGTTTTTCTAGGCAGTTGCTATGGTATTCTGGGTGGATGCTAGGGCGTTGCTTGCCAGTTGCTAGGGTGTTCTAGGTGGTTGCTAGGTGTTCTGGGTGGTTGCTAGGCAGTTGCTAGGGTGTTCTGGATGGTTGCTCTGGTATTTTTGGTGGTTACTAGAGCGTTTCTAGATGTTGCTAGGGTGTTCAGGGTGGTTGCTAAGGTATGTTTGGTAGTTGCTATGGTGTTGGTGGTTGGTAGTTGTCAAAGATGGTTACTATGGAGTTTTTATAGAGTTCTTAAAATCTTTAATAACGAGTGCCTTCAGTATGGCACGAGGCCTGCGGCCTCATGCCTTTGGCCGAATATGCACAAGCATGGAGCAATATCACAAGGCTACGAGTGTGATATTGCTTTAAAAAATGTAAAAAAAATTTTTTTTAATTATTTATTGGTTTAGGGTGGTTGCTAGGGAGCTCTTAGTGGTTGCTAGGGTGCTGAAACTGGTTGCTAGGGTGTGGCTATGAAGATTTTAGGCCATTACTTATTGGTTGCTTGATAATATAAATCCTCTGAGGGAGAGAGAGAGGGAGAGACGTAGGGGTGTCAGGCCCTTTGGAGTCTGTGTGTGTGAAAACGGCAGTTGGGATTCAAATGTTTTTAGAACTCCCCATGTTAAGTCAATGGGACTTTTTTGGCCGCTTTTTCGTCCGCTGTGCTAACATCGTACACCCGATCGCTTAGAAAAGTCAGAGCACACCTCTCCTCAATGAGCCGGTCGATTTGACACCTCACTTAGGGGCGCATTACACGCCAAACTTTAATAAAAACTAGAATGTACATTTCCTGAAGAAAATGTGAAGTGGTGCTTGCAGTGGCAAAATTCACCACTGGGCAGATGTTAACACAATTACCATGTTGTGATACCATGATATACCACGTTTTAGCATTATTTACCACGATTTACCATGATTCTAAGATGATTTACTACGATTTACCACATTCCAGCATGATTTACTATGATTAACATGTTGTTAGAATGATGTTAGCATGATTAGCATGTTGTTAACATGATTAGCATCTTGGTTGCATGATGATAGCATGATTAGCATGTTGTTAGCATCAAGCTAAAAATATGCTAGCAAAATGCTAATCATGCTAGCATCTTGTTAAAAGCATAACAAGATGCTAGCATGATTAGCATTTTGCTAGCATATTTTTAGCTTGATGCTAACATGATTAGCATGTTGCTAGCATTATGCTAGCTTGATTAGCATGTTGCTAACATAATGCTAGCATTATTAGCATGTTGCTAGCATGATGCTAGCTTGATTAACATGTTGGTAGCACAATGCTAGCATGATTAGCATGTTGCTAGCATGATGCTAGCTTGATTAGCATGATGCTAGCTTGATTAGCATGTTGGTAGCATGATACTAGCATGCTTTTAACAAGATGCTAGCATGATTAGCAATATGCTAGCAATATGCTAGCTTGATTAGCAATATGCTAGCAATATGCTAGCTTGATTAGCATGTTGCTAACATGATGCTAGCTTGATTAACATGTTGGTAGCATAATGCTAGCATGATTAGCATGTTGCTAGCATGATGCTAGCTTGATTAGCATGTTGCTAGCATGATGTTAGCATGATTAGCATGTTGCTAGCATGTTTTTAGCAAGATGCTGTTGCCAGGTGGTTGCTATGGTGTTGCTAGGCAGTTGCTAAGGTGTTCTGGGTGGTTGCTAGGCAGTTGCTAGGGTATTCTTGGTGGTTGCTAGGCAGTTGCTAGGGTATTCTTGGTGGTTGCTAGGGCGTTGCTAGGTGGTTGCTAGGGTGTTCTGGGTGGTTGCTATGGTGTTGCTAGGCAGTTGCTATGGTATTCTGGGTGGTTGCTAGGGCGTTGCTAGGGTTTTCTGAGTGGTTGCTATGGTGTTGCTATGCGGTTGCTAGGGTATTCTGTGTGGTTGCTATGGTGTTGCTAGGTGGTTGCTAGGGTATTCTGGGTGGTTGCTAGGGCGTTGCTAGGCAGTTGCTAGGGTGTTCTGGGTGGTTGCTATGGTGTTGCTAGGCGGTTGCTAGGGTATTCTGGGTGGTTGCTAGGGCGTTGCTAGGCAGTTGCTAGGGTATTCTGAGTGGTTGCTATGGTGTTGCTAGGCGGTTGCTAGGGTATTCTGGGTGGTTGCTATGGTGTTGCTAGGCGGTTGCTAGGGTATTCTGGGTAGTTGCTAGGCGGTTGCTAGGGTATTCATGGTGGTTGCTAGGGCGTTGCTAGGCAGTTGCTAGGGTGTTCTGGGTGGTTGCTATGTTGTTGCTAGGCGGTTGCTAGGGTATTCTGAGTGGTTGCTAGGGCGTTGCTAGGCGGTTGCTAGGGTGTTCTGGGTGGTTGCTATGGTGTTGCTAGGTGGTTGCTAGGGTATTCTGGGTGGTTGCTAGGGTATTCTGGGTGGTTGCTAGGGCGTTGCTAGGCAGTTGCTAGGGTGTTCTGGGTGGTTGCTATGGTGTTGCTAGACGGTTGCTAGGGTATTCTGGGTGGTTGCTAGGGCGTTGCTAGGCAGTTGCTAGGGTATTCTGAGTGGTTGCTATGGTGTTGCTAGGCGGTTGCTAGGGTATTCTGGGTGGTTGCTATGGTTTTGCTAGGCGGTTGCTAGGGTATTCAGGGTAGTTGCTAGGCGGTTGCTAGGGTATTCTTGGTGGTTGCTAGGGCGTTGCTAGGCAGTTGCTAGGGTGTTCTGGTTGGTTGCTATGGTGTTGCTAGGCAGTTGCTATGGTATTCTGGGTGGTTGCTAGGCAGTTGCTAGGTGTTCTGGGTGGTTGCTAGGGCGTTGCTAGGCGGTTGCTAGGGTGTTCTGGGTGGTTGCTATGGTATTTTTGGTGATTACTTTAGCATTTCTAGACATTGCTAGGGTGTTCAGGGTGGTTGCTAAGGTATTTTTGGTAGTTGCTATGGTGTTACTAGGTGGTTGGTAGTTTTCAAAGATGGTTACGATGGAGTTTTTATAGAGTTCTTAAAATCTTTAATAACGAGTGCCTTCAGTAAGGCCGAATAGGCACAAGCAAGGAGCAATATCGCAAGGCCACGAGAGTAAAATTGCTTCAAAAAAATTTAAAAAATAAAAAAATGTTTTTTTTTTGGTTTAGGGTGGTTGCTAGGGAGCTCTTAGTGGTTGCTAGGGTGCTGTAACTGGTTGCTAGGGTGTGGCTATGAAGCTCTAGGAGGAGTTTCATATAGAAATTTTAGTCTCGGAATAATAATAATAATAATAATAACTAGATGCAAAAGTTCGTCGAGACAAACTTTGAAGTTGGCTTGAGAAAGTTTGGACCAGAACGTTTTTTGCTAGGCGGTTGCTAGGATGTTATGGGTGGTCGCTATGGTGTTGCTAGGCGGTTGCTAGGGTGTTCTGGGTGGTTGCTATGGTGTTGCTAGGCGGTTGCTAGGGTATTCTGGGTGGTTGCTATGGTGTTGCTAGGCGGTTGCTAGGGTGTTCTGGGTGGTTGTTATGCTGTTGCTAGGTGGTTGCTAGGGTGTTCTGGGTGGTTGTTAGGCGGTTGCTAGGGTGTTCTGGGTAGTTGCTATGGTGTTGCTAGGCGGTTGCTAAGGTATTCTGGGTGGTTGCTAGGCGGTTGCTATGGTGTTCTGGGTGGTTGCTATGGTGTTGCTAGGCGGTTGCTAGGGTATTCTGGGTGGTTGCTAGGCGGTTGCTATGGTGTTCTGGGTGGTTGCTATGGTGTTGCTAGGCGGTTGCTAGGGTATTCTGGGTGGTTGCTAGGCGGTTGCTAGGGTGTTCTGGGTGGTTGCTATGCTGTTGCTAGGCGGTTGCTAGGGTATTCTGGGTGGTTGCTAGGCGGTTGCTAGGGTGTTCTGGGTGGTTGCTATGCTGTTGCTAGGCGGTTGCTAGGGTATTCTGGGTGGTTGCTAGGCGGTTGCTATGGTGTTCTGGGTGGTTGCTATGCTGTTGCTAGGCGGTTGCTAGGGTGTTTTGGTGGTTGCTATGCTGTTGCTAGGTGGTTGCTATGGTGTTTTGGTGGTTGCTATGCTGTTGCTAGGGTATTATGGGGGTTGCTAGGGTGTTGCTAGGCGGTTGCTAGGGTGTTCTAGGTGGTTGCTATGATGTTGCTAGGCGGTTGCTAGGGTATGCTGGGTGGTTGCTAGGGTGTTGCTAGGTGGTTGCTAGGGTATTCTAGGTGGTTGCTAGGGTGTTGCTAGGCGGTTGCTAGGGTGTTTTGGTGGTTGCTATGGTGTTGCTAGGCAGTTACTAAGGTATTCTGGGTGGTTGCTAGGTGGTTTCTAGGGTGTTCTGGGTGGTTGCTATGGTGTTGCAAGGCGGTTGCTAAGGTATTCTGGGTGGTTGCTAGGCGGTTGCTAGGGTGTTCTGGGCTGTTGCTATGGTGTTACTAGGTGGTTGGTAGTTGTTACAGATGGTTACTATGGAGTTTTTATAGAGTTCTTAGCATGATCTTGGCATGATTTAGCACTTAACTAATCGCTATTAGCATGTAGCTATTCACTGCTAGCATGTGTAGCATGTTGGAAGTGCTGTTTGCTAGCATGAGTCAAAAGAGCCAAACCTCATCTCTATACGATGTTCTGATGCAGAGATATAGGTCTTGCAAAACGGTTGCTAGGGTACTCAAGTTTGGTTGCTATGGAGTTGCTTGGGAGCTGGGAGCTTTAAACGTAAGAAGTTTAAAGTGGTTTGAAGTTTAAAGTAGTTTACAGTAGTTTGAAGTTCATGACAGATAGATAGATAAATAAGTATAAATACACACACACACACACGCGCACACACACACACACACACACACACACACACACACACACACACACACTAACTCGCTCACACACTCACTCAGACACACACGCACACTCAAGAGTTTATGAGTTTAGAGTTTATAAGTGTATCAATTGATGAGTTTATAAGTGTATGAGTTTTTGAGTTTATAAATTTAAATGAGTTTAGAGTTTATAAGTTTAAATGAGTTTAAGAGTTCAGAGTTTATTAATTTATGAGTTTAAGAGTTCATAAGTCTATGAATTCATGAGTTTATAAGTTAATTAGTTTATAAGTGTATGAGTTTAGAGTTCATTAGTTTAAATGAGTCTCATTGGCTAATATAGTATATAGAACGGCAGTTTGGTTTAGTCTTCAAGGTATTTTGATTTGAATTTTCGTCGGTTGGTGAGTTTGAATCTAAATTTGAATTTTTTAGAACTCCCCAATGCAAGTCAATGGGAGTTTTTCCGAGTTTTGATCGTCATTTTTAGGAAAACCGTAAGTCCGATCAGTCTGAAAAGATATAGCAACGCGAGTCAGATCAGTTTGAGTGTCTGAGCCGAGTTTGGAGTATGTAGAGTTAAAGCTCTAGGAGGAGTTTCATATAGAAATTTTAGTCTCGGAATAATAATAATAATAATAATAACTAGATGCAAAAGTTCGTCGAGACAAACTTTAAGTTGGCTTGAGAAAGTTTGGACCAGAACGCTTTTTGCTAGGCGGTTGCTAGGGTCTTTTGGGTGGTTGCTAGGCGGTTGCTAGGGTGTTCTGAGTGGTTGCTATGGTGTTGCTAGGGTGTTCTGGGTGGTTGCTAGGCGGTTGCTAGGGTGTTCTGGGTGGTTGCTAGGCGGTTGCTAGGGTGTTCTGAGTGGTTGCTATGGTGTTGCTAGGGTGTTCTGGGTGGTTGCTAGGCGGTTGCTAGGGTGTTCTGGGTGGTTGCTATGGTGTTGCTAGGCGGTTGCTAGGGTATTCTGGGTGGTTGCTAGGCGGTTGCTAGGGTGTTTTGGGTGGTTGCTATGGTGTTGCTAGGCGGTTGCTAGGGTATTCTGAGTGGTTGCTAGGCGGTTGCTAGGGTGTTGCTAGGCGGTTGCTAAGGTATTCTGGGTGGTTGCTAGGCGGTTGCTAGGGTGTTCTGAGTGGTTGCTATGCTGTTGCTAGGGTGTTCTGGGTGGTTGCTAGGCGGTTGCTCGGGTGTTCTGGGTGGTTGCTATGGTGTTGCTAGGCGGTTGCTAGGGTATTCTGGGTGGTTGCTAGGCGGTTGCTAGGGTGTTCTGGGTGGTTGCTATGGTGTTGCTAGGCGGTTGCTAGGGTATTCTGAGTGGTTGCTAGGTGGTTGCTAGGGTGTTCTGGGTGGTTGCTATGGTGTTGCTAGGCGGTTGCTAAGGTATTCTGGGCGGTTACTAGGCGGTTGCTAGGGTGTTCTGGGCGGTTGCTATGGTGTTGCTAGGTGTTTGGTAGTTGTCACAGATGGTTACTATGGAGTCTTTATAGAGTTCTTAGCATGATCTTGGCATGATATAGCACTTAACTACTCGTTATTAGCATGTAGCTATTCAGTGCTAGCATGTGTAGCATGTTGGAAGTGCTGTTTGCTAGCATGAGTCAAAAGAGCCAAACCTCATCTCTATACGATGTTCTTAAACAGAGATATAGGTCTTGCAAAACGGTTGCTAGGGTACTCAAGTTTGGTTGCTATGGAGTTGCTTGGGAGCTGGAAGCTTTAAACTTAAGAAGTGGTTTGAAGTTTAAAGTAGTTTACGAGAATTTGAGTTTTGAGTTTATAAGTTTAAATGAGTTTAGAGTTTAAGTTTAAATGAGTTTAGTGTGTGTGTGTGTGTGTGTGTGTTCACACACACACACACACACACACACACACACACACACTCAGAGTTTATGAGTTTAGAGTTTATAAGTGTATAAATTGATGAGTTTATAAGTGTAAGAGTTTTTGAGTTTAGAGTTTATACGTTTTAAATGAGTTTAGAGTTTATAAGTTTTAATGAGTTTAGAGTTTATAAGTTTAAATGAGTTTAAGAGTTCAGAGTTTATTAATTTATGAGTTTAAGAGTTCATAAGTCTATGAATTCATGAGTTTATAAGTTAATTAGTTTATAAGTGTATGAGTTTAGAGTTTATTAGTTTAAATGAGTCTCAATGGCTCATATAGTATATAGAATGGCAGTTTGGTTTAGTCTTCAAGGTGTTTAGATTTAAATTTTGTCGGTTTGAATTTTTTAGAACTCCCCAATGTAAGTCAATGGGAGTTTTTGAATGAGTTTTTTCGAGTTTTGATCGTCATTTTTAGGAAAACCGTAAGTCCGATCAGTCTGAAAAGATATAGCAACGCGAGTCAGATCAGTTTGAGTGTCTGTGCCGAGTTTGGAGTATATGGAGTTAAAGCTCTAGGAGGAGTTTGAGTTGTAAATTTTTAGGGTCAGAAGAATAATAATAATAATAAGTTTAAATAGGATTTCAGTAAGTTGGCTCTCTCAAGCCAACTTAATAACTAGATGCAAAAGTTCGTCGAGACAAACTTTAAGTTGGCTTGAGAAAGTTTGGACCAGAACGTTTTTTGCTAGGCGGTTGCTAGGGTGTTCTGGGTGGTTGCTAGGCGGTTGCTAGGGTATTCTGGGTGGTTGCTAGGCGATTGCTAGGGTGTTCTGGTTGGTTGCTAGGCGGTTGCTAGGGTGTTCTGGGTGGTTGCTATGGTGTTGCTAGGCGGTTGCTAGGGTGTTCTGGGTGGTTGCTATGCTGTTGCTAGGCGGTTGCTAGGGTATTCTGGGTGGTTGCTATGGTGTTGCTAGGCGGTTGCTAGGGTGTTCTGGGTGGTTGTTATGGTGTTGCTAGGCGGTTGCTAGGGTGTTCTGGGTGGTTTTTAGGCAGTTGCTAGGGTGTTCTGGGTAGTTGCTATGGTGTTGCTAGGCGGTTGCTAGGGTGTTCTGGTTGGTTGCTAGGCGGTTGCTAGGGTGTTCTGGGTGGTTGCTTAGCAGTTGCTAGGGTGTTCTGAGTGGTTGCTATGGTGTTGCTAGGCGGTTGCTAGGGTATTCTGGGTGGTTGCTAGGCGGTCGCTAGGGTGTTCTGGGTGGTTGCTATGCTGTTGCTAGGCGGTTGCTAGGGTATTCTGGGTGGTTGTTAGGCGATTGCTAGGGTGTTCTGTGTGGTTGCTATGGTGTTGCTAGGCGGTTGCTAGGGTGTTCTGGTTGGTTGCTAGGCGGTTGCTAGGGTGTTGTTAGGCGGTTGCTAGGGTGTTCTGGGTGGTTGCTATGGTGTTGCTAGGCGGTTGCTAAGGTATTCTGGGTGGTTGCTAGGCAGTTGCTAGGGTATTCTGGGTGGTTGCTATGGTGTTGCTAGGCGGTTGCTAGGGTGTTCTGGGTGGTTGTTATGGTGTTGCTAGGCGGTTGCTAGGGTGTTCTGGGTGGTTGCTAGGCGGTTGCTAGGGTGTTCTGGGTGGTTGCTAGGCAGTTGCTAGGGTGTTCTGGGTGGTTGCTATGGTGTTGCTAGGGTATTTTGGGTGGTTGCTAGGCGGTCGCTAGGGTGTTCTGGGTGGTTGCTATGCTGTTGCTAGGCGGTTGCTAGGGTATTCTGGGTGGTTGCTAGGCGGTTGCTAGGGTGTTTTGGGTGGTTGCTATGCTGTTGCTAGGGTGTTCTGGGTGGTTGCTATGCTGTTGCTAGGCGGTTGCTAGGGTGTTTTGGTGGTTGCTATGCTGTTGCTAGGCGGTTGCTAGGGTGTTTTGGTGGTTGCTATGCTGTTGCTAGGGTATTATGGGGGGTTGCTAGGGTGTTGCTAGGCGGTTGCCAGGGTGTTCTAGGTGGTTGCTATGATGTTGCTAGGCAGTTGCTAGGGTGTTTTGGTGGTTGCTATGGTGTTGCTAGGCAGTTGCTAGGGTGTTTTGGTGGTTGCTATGGTGTTGCTAGGCAGTTGCTAGGGTATTCTGGTTGGTTGCTAGGGTGTTGCTAGGTATTGCTATGCTGTTGCTAGGCGGTTGCTAGGGTATTCTGGGGGTTGCTAGGGTGTTTCTAGGCGGTTGCTAGGGTGTTCTAGGTGGTTGCTATGATGTTGCTAGGCGGTTGCTAGGGTATTCTGGGTGGTTGCTATGGTGTTGCTAGGCAGTTGCTAGGGTATGCTGGGTGGTTGCTAGGGTGTTGCTAGGTGGTTGCTAGGGTATTCTAGGTGGTTGCTAGGGTGTTGCTAGGCGGTTGCTAGGGTGTTTTGGTGGTTGCTATGGTGTTGCTAGGCGGTTACTAAGGTATTCTGGGTGGTTGCTAGGTGGTTTCTAGGGTGTTCTGGGTGGTTGCTATGGTGTTGCAAGGCGGTTGCTAAGGGATTCTGGGTGGTTGCTAGGGTGTTCTGGGCTGTTGCTATGGTGTTACTAGGTGGTTGGTAGTTGTCACAGATGGTTACTATGGAGTTTTTATAGAGTTCTTAGCATGATCTTGGCATGATTTTGCACTTAACTAATCGCTATTAGCATGTAGCTATTCACTGCTAGCATGTGTAGCATGTTGGAAGTGCTGTTTGCTAGCATGAGTCAAAAGAGCCAAACCTCATCTCTATACGATGTTCTGATGCAGAGATATAGGTCTTGCAAAACGGTTGCTAGGGTACTCAAGTTTGGTTGCTATGGAGTTGCTTGGGAGCTGGAAGCTTTAAACTTAATAAGTTTAAAGTCGTTTGAAGTTTAAAGTAGTTTACGAGTTATTGAGTTTTGAGTTTATAAGTTTAAATGAGTTTAGAGTGTGTGTGTGTGTGTGTGTGTGTGTGTGTGTGTGTGTGTGTGTACACACACACACACACACACACACACACACACACTCAGAGTTTATGAGTTTAGAGCAGGGGTACTCAAGTTCAGATGCCAAGGGGGCCACATTTAAACCATATTAAATGTGAAGGGCCACAAATTACAACTTGCATCGTAAAACTTTATTTATGACAATATTTACAGTTTTTACTTATATAGAAATTCAGTTTATTCCCTATCTTGCTATAAGTCTTGCTAGTCTTTGTTCTATTTAAAGTAATACTGAACATAAAATAAAATAAATGAATCTGGATAATAATTTTCTTGCAATATTAATGCAAAAAAAGAGAGTTCATACTCAGAGTATTAAAAAACCTTGCTAGGTAAGTCTTGCTAGTCTTTGTCCTATTTAAAGTATGCTAATACTGAACATAAAAATAAAAAATATGGAACAAAAAGTGGATTAACAGTTTTCTAGCAATATTAATTATTAATATTAAGCAAAAAGAAAAAGAAAAAAAGATACTCAAACAGAGTATTAAAAACCTCCTTGCAAGGTAAGTCTTGCTAGTCTTTGTCCAATTTAAAATCATACTGAACATGAAAATAAAAATGGTAAAAATTTACAATTCTGGAACAAAAAGGTAGATTAACATGAAGTAGTTTAAAAAAGTATACTCAGAGTATATGAGGAGCTCTTTTCCAAAACGCGATTATTCCATTTGCATAGTTTTCAGGAAAATAACTTTTTTTTACCTAGACCCACACATTTTGTGAATATTCAATTTATTCAATTTATCCTGTTAAAATGTTTTTTTTTTTTCTGTTTTTTCTTCTTCTTTTGCTCAGTCTGAACATGTCTAACAATGATTATTAAATCAAACAACAGTATTGTTGATGATAAATTCAAAGATATATTTTTTGTCAAAACGCTATTCCATCAATTTTTTCCCCAAAATGCTATAAATCCACCCTCCAAAAATACAAATTTTATTTTTCGTGTTTGCATTTATGAGGAAAAAACAATGTTACGTGACAGTTCTCCATCACGGACGTGAGCGCTCTGAAAGCGGACTTTCACAGAGACCTCAAACAGAAAGCACAAACCTTTCTTTAAAAATGGCGTTTATCGCGTTTTGGAAAAGAGTTCTCCATATATTATCTTTATTTAAATGTTTAACAATTATTGATTAGGCCTCATCAACTTAATATAGGCTATTAGGCTACATCAAATGTTCAATATTATATGTTTTCTTTAGATGGCATTATACAGGGTCACTTTACACATTTATAAGGCTATTATTATTATTAACTATTATCCCAGTAGGCTACATCTAACTTTTAAGTTTGTCAGAATTCGCTCAAAAGCAGCTTTAATAAATTTTTCTTGCGAGCCGTGCCCAGTTCCGAACTAAACTGCCGGTTAAACTGAGGTTTGCAAGAGTGTCGTGTACGTATTGACGTATAGACAGCTCGTAATTGTAATAGGAGCGCTTTTTGCTACGTTTATAACCCATTTACAATTTGAAAATAAGTTTTGTTTTTCATGCTGTTAAGAGGATCATCGGCCAATTACACACTGCACTAGAGATGCGCGGATCAGCTCTAACGTCACGCGAATCAGCTGTGATAGTGCGCAGCTCTGAATGCACGAGCTTGCGCGCCGCACACACAAGTTGCCTGACAGTTTTACCGCTTGTTTTACTATTGTTGCGCTTAGCAAGTTAATGGTACATTTCGAGATATAAAGTAACTAAATAAAATCTCACTAAACATTCCACACACATCAGAACGACGATGATGAATGTTATTTTTTATTAATCGACCAACGGATTATCGTCCGTCCGCAATATAGGCTACATAGATATAAATCACACTGTCTAATACTCGCGCAACTTTTGAGCTCAAATTATTAAAAAAGTGCGTTCATCTTTAAGCATGACGCGGGCCATAAAATGAATGCCGATGGGCCGGATGCGGCCCGCGGGCCGCCTGTTGAGTATCTGTGGTTTAGAGTTTATAAGTGTATAAATGGATGAGTTTATAAGTGTACAAGTTTTTGAGTTTAGTTTATAAGTTTAAATGAGTTTTGAGTTTATAAATTTAAATGAGTTTAAGAGTTCAGAGTTTATTAATTTATGAGTTTTAGAGTTCATAAGTCTATGAATTCATGAGTTTATAAGTTAATTAGTTTATAAGTGTATGAGTTTAGAGTGCATTAGTTTAAATGAGTCTCAATGGCTCATATAGTATATAGAACGGCAGTTTGGTTTAGTCTTCAAGGTATTTTGATTTGAATTTTCGTCGGTTGGTCAGTTTGAATCTAAATTTGAATTTTTTAGAACTCCCCAATGCAAGTCAATGGGAGTTTTTGAATGAGTTTTTCTGAGTTTTGATCGTCATTTTTAGGAAAACCGTAAGTCCGATCAGTCTGAAAAGATATAGCAATGCGAGTCAGATCAGTTTGAGTGTCTGAGCCGAATTTGGAGTATGTAGAGTTAAAGCTCTAGGAGGAGTTTGAGTTGTAAATTTTTACGGTCAGAAGAATAATAATAATAATAATAACTAGATGCAAAAGTTCGTCGAGACAAACTTTAAGTTGGCTTGAGAAAGTTTGGACCAGAACGTTTTTTGCTAGGCGGTTGCTAGGGTGTTCTGGGTGGTTGCTAGGCGGTTGCTAGGGTATTCTGGGTGGTTGCTAGGCGATTGCTAGGGTGTTCTGTTTGGTTGCTATGGTGTTGCTAGGCGGTTGCTAGGGTGTTCTGGTTGGTTGCTAGGCGGTTGCTAGGGTGTTGTTAGGCGGTTGCTAGGGTGTTCTGGGTGGTTGCTATGGTGTTGCTAGGCGTTTGCTAAGGTATTCTGGGTGGTTGCTAGGCAGTTGCTAGGGTATTCTGGGTGGTTGCTATGTGTTGCTAGGCGGTTGCTAGGGTGTTCTGGGTGGTTGTTATGGTGTTGCTAGGCGGTTGCTAGGGTGTTCTGGGTGGTTGCTAGGCGGTTGCTAGGGTATTCTGGGTGGTTGCTAGGCGATTGCTAGGGTGTTCTGTTTGGTTGCTATGGTGTTGCTAGGCGGTTGCTAGGGTGTTCTGGTTGGTTGCTAGGCGGTTGCTAGGGTGTTGTTAGGCGGTTGCTAGGGTGTTCTGGGTGGTTGCTATGGTGTTGCTAGGCGTTTGCTAAGGTATTCTGGGTGGTTGCTAGGCAGTTGCTAGGGTATTCTGGGTGGTTGCTATGTGTTGCTAGGCGGTTGCTAGGGTGTTCTGGGTGGTTGTTATGGTGTTGCTAGGCGGTTGCTAGGGTGTTCTGGGTGGTTGCTAGGCGGTTGCTAGGGTGTTTTGGTGGTTGCTATGCTGTTGCTAGGCGGTTGCTAGGGTGTTTTGGTGGTTGCTATGCTGTTGCTAGGGTATTATGGGGGGTTGCTAGGCGGTTGCCAGGGTGTTCTAGGTGGTTGCTATGATATTGCTAGGCGGTTGCTAGGGTGTTTTGGTGGTTGCTATGGTGTTGCTAGGCAGTTGCTAGGGTATTCTGGTTGGTTGGTTGCTAGGGTGTTGCTAGGTGTTGCTATGCTGTTGCTAGGCGGTTGCTAGGGTATTCTGGGGGTTGTTAGGGTGTTGCTAGGCGGTTGCTAGGGTGTTCTAGGTGGTTGCTATGATGTTGCTAGGCGGTTGCTAGGGTGTTCTGGGTGGTTGCTATGGTTTTGCTAGGCAGTTGCTAGGGTATGCTGGGTGGTTGCTAGGGTGTTGCTAGGTGGTTGCTAGGGTATTCTAGGTGGTTGCTAGGGTGTTGCTAGGCGGTTGCTAGGGTGTTTTGGTGGTTGCTATGGTGTTGATAGGCGGTTACTAAGGTATTCTGGGTGGTTGCTAGGCGGTTGCTAGGGTGTTGTTAGGCGGTTGCTAGGGTGTTCTGGGTAGTTGCTATGGTGTTGCTAGGCGGTTGCTAAGGTATTCTGGGTGGTTGCTAGGCGGTTGCTAGGGTGTTCTGGGTGGTTGCTAGGCAGTTGCTAGGGTGTTATGGGTGGTTGCTATGGTGTGTTGCTAGGTGGTTGCTAGGGTGTTCTGGGTGGTTGCTAGGCGGTTGCTAGGGTGTTGTTAGGCAGTTGCTAGGGTGTTATGGGTGGTTGCTATGGTGTTGCTAAGGTATTCTGGGTGGTTGCTAGGCGGTTGCTAGGGTGTTCTGGGTGGTTACTATGGTGTTGCTAGGTGGTTGCTAGGGTATTCTGGGTGGTTGCTAGGCAGTTGCTAGGGTGTTCTGGGTGGTTGCTATGGTGTTGCTAGGCGGTTGCTAGGGTGTTCTGGGTGGTTGCTATGGTGTTGCTAGGTGGTTGGTAGTTGTCACAGATGGTTACTATGGAGTTTTGATATAGTTGTTTGCATGATCTTGGTATGATTTAGCACTTAACTAATCGCTATTAGCATGTAGCTATTCACTGCTAGCATGTGTAGCATGTTGGAAGTGCTGTTTGCTAGCATGAGTCAAAAGAGCCAAACCTCATCTCTATACGATGTTCTGATACAGAGATATAGGTCTTGCAAAACCGTTTCTAGGGTACTCAAGTTTGGTTGCTATGGAGTTGCTTGGGAACTGGGAGCTTTAAACGTAAGAAGTTTAAAGTGGTTTGAAGTTTAAAGTAGTTTACAGTAGTTTGAAGATTATGGCAGGTAGATAGATAAGTTAATAGATAGATAAACACACACACACATACGCACACACACACACACACACTAACTCGCTCACACACTCACTCAGACACACACACACTCAGACACACACACACACTCAGACACACACACACACTCAGACACACACACACGCACACTCAAGAGTTTGAGTTTAGAGTTTATAAGTGTATGAGTTTTTGAGTTTTGAGTTTATAAGTTTAAATGAGTTTAGAGTTTATAAGTTTAAATGAGTTTAAGAGTTCAGAGTTTATTAATTTATGAGTTTAATAGTTTATAAGTCTATGAATTCATGAGTTTATAAGTTAATTAGTTAATCTCATACACTTATTCTAATTATAAGTGTATGAGTTTAGAGTTTATTAGTTTAAATGAGTCTCAATGGCTCATAGTATATAGAACGGCAGTTTGGTTTAGTCTTCAAGGTGTTTAGATTTAAATTTTCGACATACACACACACACAAGCATGCACACACAGACTCTCACTCTCTCTCTCACACACACACACTATCTCTCTCACACACACACTCACTAACTCACTCACACACACACAGACAAGCTCATTAACACACACACACACACACACACTCACGCACATAGACACTCTCTCTCTCTGTCACACACACACACACACACACTCAGAGTTTATATGAGTTTAGAGTTTATAAGTGTACAAGTTTTTGAGTTAAGAGTTTATAAGTTTAAATGAGTATGTACGAGTATTTGAGTTTACACACACACACACACACACACACACACACACGCTCTCTCTCTCTCTCACACACACACACACACACACACACACGTTTTGAGTTTAGAGTTCATTAGTTTAAATGAGTCTCAATGGCTCATATAGTATATAGAACGGCAGTTTGGTTTAGTCTTCAAGGTATTTTGATTTGAATTTTCGTCGGTTAGAATTTTTTAGAACTCCCAATGTAAGTCAATGGGAGTTTTTGAATGAGTTTTTTCGAGTTTTGATCGCCATTTTTAGGAAAACCGTAAGTCCGATCAGTCTGAAAAGATATAGCAACGCGAGTCAGATCAGTTTGAGTGTCTGAGCCGAGTTTGGAGTATGTAGAGTTAAAGCTCTAGGAGGAGTTTGAGTTGTAAATTTTTACGGTCAGAAGAATAATAATAACTAGATGCAAAAGTTCGTCGAGACAAACTTTAAGTTGGCTTGAGAAAGTTTGGACCAGAACGCTTTTTGCTAGGCGGTTGCTAGGGTCTTTTGGGTGGTTGCTAGGCGGTTGCTAGGGTCTTTTGTGTGGTTGCTATGCTGTTTCTAGGCGGTTGCTAGGGTATTCTGGGTGGTTGCTAGGCGGTTGCTAGGGTGTTTTGGGTGGTTGCTAGGCGGTTGCTAGGGTGTTCTGGGTGGTTGCTATGGTGTTGCTAGGCGGTTGCTAGGGTGTTCTGGGTGGTTGCTATGGTGTTGCTAGGCGGTTGCTAGGGTATTCTTGGTGGTTGCTAGGCGGTTGCTAGGGTGTTCTGGGTGGTTGCTAGGCGGTTGCTAGGGTGTTCTGGGTGGTTGCTATGGTGTTGCTAGGTGGTTGCTAGGGTATTCTGGGTGGTTGCTAGGCGGTTGCTAGGGTGTTCTGGGTGGTTGCTATGGTGTTGCTAGGCGGTTGCTAGGGTGTTCTGAGTGGTTGCTATGGTGTTGCTAGGCGGTTGCTAGGGTATTCTGGGTGGTTGCTATGGTGTTGCTAGGCGGTTGCTAGGGTGTTCTGGTTGGTTGCTAGGCGGTTGCTAGGGTGTTGTTAGGCGGTTGCTAGGGTGTTCTGGGTGGTTGCTATGGTGTTTCTAGGCGGTTGCTAAGGTATTCTGGGTGGTTGCTATGTTGTTTCTAGGCGGTTGCTAAGGTATTCTGGGTGGTTGCTAGGCGGTTGCTAGGGTGTTCTGGGTGGTTACTATGGTGTTGCTAGGTGGTTGCTAGGGTATTCTGGGTGGTTGCTAGGCAGTTGCTAGGGTGTTCTGGGTGGTTGCTATGGTGTTGCTAGGCGGTTGCTAGGGTTTTCTGGGTGGTTGCTATGGTGTTGCTAGGCGGTTGCTAGGGTATTCTGGGTGGTTGCTAGGCGGTTGCTAGGGTGTTCTGGGTGGTTGCTATGCTGTTGCTAGGCGGTTGCTAGGGTATTCTGGGTGGTTGCTAGGCGGTTGCTAGGGTGTTTTGGTGGTTGCTATGCTGTTGCTAGGTGGTTGCTATGGTGTTTTGGTGGTTGCTATGCTGTTGCTAGGGTATTATGGGGGGTTGCTAGGGTGTTGCTAGGCGGTTGCCAGGGTGTTCTAGGTGGTTGCTATGATGTTGCTAGGCGGTTGCTAGGGTGTTTTGGTGGTTGCTATGGTGTTGCTAGGCAGTTGCTAGGGTATTCTGGTTGGTTGCTAGGGTGTTGCTATGCTGTTGCTAGGCGGTTGCTAGGGTATTCTGGGGGTTGTTAGGGTGTTGCTAGGCGGTTGCTAGGGTGTTCTAGGTGGTTGCTATGATGCTGCTAGGCGGTTGCTAGGGTGTTCTGGGTGGTTGCTATGGTGTTGCTAGGCAGTTGCTAGGGTATGCTGGGTGGTTGCTAGGGTGTTGCTAGGGTATTCTAGGTGGTTGCTAGGGTGTTGCTAGGCAGTTGCTAGGGTGTTTTGGTGGTTGCTATGGTGTTGCTAGGCGGTTACTAAGGTATTCTGGGTGGTTGCTAGGTGGTTTCTAGGGTGTTCTGGGTGGTTGCTATGGTGTTGCAAGGCGGTTGCTAAGGTATTCTGGGTGGTTGCTAGGCGGTTGCTAGGGTGTTCTGGGCTGTTGCTATGGTGTTACTAGGTGGTTGGTAGTTGTCACAGATGGTTACTATGGAGTTTTTATAGAGTTCTTAGCATGATCTTGGCATGATTTAGCACTTAACTAATCGCTATTAGCATGTAGCTATTCACTGCTAGCATGTGTAGCATGTTGGAAGTGCTGTTTGCTAGCATGAGTCAAAAGAGCCAAACCTCATCTCTATACGATGTTCTGATGCAGAGATATAGGTCTTGCAAAACGGTTGCTAGGGTACTCAAGTTTGGTTGCTATGGAGTTGCTTGGGAGCTGGGAGCTTTAAACGTAAGAAGTTTAAAGTGGTTTGAAGTTTAAAGTAGTTTACAGTAGTTTGAAGTTCATGACAGATAGATAGATAAATAAGTATAAATACACACACACACGCGCGCACACACACACACACACACACACTAACTCGCTCACACACTCACTCAGACACACACGCACACTCAAGAGTTTATGAGTTTAGAGTTTATAAGTGTATCAATTGATGAGTTTATAAGTGTGAGTTTTTGAGTTTATAAATTTAAATGAGTTTAGAGTTTATAAGTTTAAATGAGTTTAAGAGTTCAGAGTTTATTAATTTATGAGTTTAAGAGTTCATAAGTCTATGAATTCATGAGTTTATAAGTTAATTAGTTTATAAGTGTATGAGTTTAGAGTGCATTAGTTTAAATGAGTCTCATTGGCTAATATAGTATATAGAACGGCAGTTTGGTTTAGTCTTCAAGGTATTTTGATTTGAATTTTCGTCGGTTGGTGAGTTTGAATCTAAATTTGAATTTTTTAGAACTCCCCAATGCAAGTCAATGGGAGTTTTTCCGAGTTTTGATCGTCATTTTTAGGAAAACCGTAAGTCCGATCAGTCTGAAAAGATATAGCAACGCGAGTCAGATCAGTTTGAGTGTCTGAGCCGAGTTTGGAGTATGTAGAGTTAAAGCTCTAGGAGGAGTTTCATATAGAAATTTTTGTCTCGGAATAATAATAATAACTAGATGCAAAAGTTCGTCGAGACAAACTTTAAGTTGACTTGAGAAAGTTTGGACCAGAACGTTTTTTGCTAGGCGGTTGCTAGGGTGTTCTGGGTAGTTGCTATGGTGTTGCTAGGCGGTTGCTAAGGTATTCTGGGTGGTTGCTAGGCGGTTGCTAGGGTATTCTGGGTGGTTGCTAGGCAGTTGCTAGGGTGTTCTGGGTGGTTGCTATGGTGTTGCTAGGCGGTTGCTAGGGTGTTCTGGGTGGTTGCTAGGCGGTTGCTAGGGTGTTCTGGGTGGTTGCTATGGTGTTGCTAGGTGGTTGCTAGGGTGTTCTGGGTGGTTGCTATGGTGTTGCTAGGCGGTTGCTAGGGTGTTCTGGGTGGTTGCTATGGTGTTGCTAAGGTATTCTGGGTGGTTGCTAGGCGGTTGCTAGGCGGTTGCTAGGGTATTCTGGGTGGTTGCTGGGCAGTTGCTGGGGTGTTCTGGGTGGTTGCTATGGTGTTGCTAGGCGGTTGCTAGGGTGTTCTGGGTGGTTGCTATGGTGTTGCTAGGCGGTTGCTAAGGTATTTTGGGTGGTTGCTAGGCGGTTGCTAGGGTGTTCTGGGTGGTTGCTATGGTGTTGCTAGGCGGTTGCTAGGGTATTCTGGGTAGTTGCTAGGCGGTTGCTAGGGTGTTCTGGGTGGTTGCTATGGTGTTGCTAGGCGGTTGCTAGGGTATTCTGGGTGGTTGCTAGGCGGTTGCTAGGGTGTTTTGGGTGGTTGCTATGCTGTTGCTAGGGTGTTCTGGGTGGTTGCTATGCTGTTGCTAGGCGGTTGCTAGGGTGTTTTGGTGGTTGCTATGCTGTTGCTAGGCGGTTGCTAGGGTGTTTTGGGTGGTTGCTATGGTGTTGCTAGGCGGTTGCTAGGGTATTCTGGGTGGTTGCTAGGCGGTTGCTAGGGTGTTCTGGGTGGTTGCTATGGTGTTGCTAGGCGGTTGCTAGGGTATTCTGGGTGGTTGCTAGGCGGTTGCTAGGGTGTTCTGGGTGGTTGCTATGCTGTTGCTAGGCGGTTGCTAGGGTATTCTGGGTGGTTGCTAGGCGGTTGCTAGGGTATTTTGGGTGGTTGCTAGGGTGTTCTGGTTGGTTGCTAGGCGGTTGCTAGGGTGTTCTGGGTGGTTACTAGGGTGTTCTGGGTGGTTGCTAGGCGGTTGCTAGGATATTTTGGGTGGTTGCTAGGGTCTTTTGGGTGGTTGCTAGGCGGTTGCTAGGGTATTTTGGGTGGTTGCTAGGGTGTTCTGGGTGGTTGCTATGGTGTTCTAAGGTATTTTGGGTGGTTGTTAGGGTGTTCTGAGTGGTTGCTATGGTGTTGCTAGGGTGTTCTAAGGTATTTTGGGTGGTTGCTAGGGTGTTCTGGGTGGTTGTTAGGCAGTTGCTAGGGTGTTCTGAGTGGTTGCTATGGTGTTGCTAGGCGGTTGCCAAGGTATTCTGGGTGGTTGCTAGGCGGTTGCTAGGATATTCTGGGTGGTTGCTATGGTGTTGCTAGGCGGTTGCTAGGGTGTTTTGGGTGGTTGCTAGGCGGTTGCTAGGGTATTCTGGGTGGTTGCTATGGTGTTGCTAGGTGGTTGCTAAGGTATTCTGGGTGGTTGCTAGGCGGTTGCTAGGGTGTTCTGGGTGGTTGCTATGGTGTTGCTAGGGTGTTCGGGGTGGTTGCTAGGCGGTTGCTAGGGTGTTCTGGGTGGTTGCTATGGTGTTGCTAGGCAGTTGTTAGGGTGTTCTGGGTTGTTGCTAGGCAGTTGCTAGGTGTTCTGGGTGGTTGCTAGGCAGTTGCTAGGGTGTTCTGGCTGTTTGCTAGGTGTTCTGGGTGGTTGCTAGTCAGTTGCTAGGTGTTCTGGGGGGTTGCTAGGCAGTTGCTAGGGTGTTCTGGGTGGTTGCTAGGGTATATTTGGTGGTTACTAGAGTGTTTCTAGATGTTGCTAGGGTGTTCAAGATGGTTGCTAAGGTATTTTTGGTAGTTGCTTTGGTGTTACTAGGTGGTTGGTAGTTGTCAAAGATGGTTTATATGGAGTTAATAACGAGTGCCTTCAGTACGGCACTCGGCCTGCGGCCTCGTGCCTATGGCCGAATAGGCACAAGCATGGAGCAATATCGCAAGGCCACGAATGTAATATTGCTTTAAAAAATAAAAAAAAATAAAAAAAGTTTTTTTGGGGGGTTTAGGGTGGTTGCTAGGGAGCTCTTAGTGGTTGCTAGGGTGCTGTAACTGGTTGCTAGGGTGTGGCTATGAAGATTTTAGGCCATTACTTATTGGTTGCTTGATAATATAAATCCTCTGAGGGAGAGAGAGAGGGAGAGACGCAGGGGTGTCAGGCCCTTTGGAGTCTGTGTGTGTGAAAACGGCAGTTTGGATTCAAATATTTTTAGAACTCCCCAATGTAAGTCAATGGGAGTTTTTCCGAGTTTTGATCGTCATTTTTAGGAAAACCGTAAGTCCGATCAGTCTGAAAAGATATAGCAACGCGAGTCAGATCAGTTTGAGTGTCTGAGCCGAGTTTGGAGTATGTAGAGTTAAAGCTCTAGGAGGAGTTTCATATAGAAATTTTAGTCTCGGAATAATAATAATAATAATAATAATAATAATAAGTTTAAATAGGATTTCAATATGTTGGCTCTCTCAAGCCAACTTAATAACTAGATGCAAAAGTTCGTCGAGACAAACTTTAAGTTGGCTTGAGAAAGTTTGGACCAGAACGTTTTTTGCTAGGCGGTTGCTAGGGTGTTCTGGGTGGTTGCTAGGCGGTTGCTAGGGTATTCTGGGTGGTTGCTAGGCGGTGGCTAGGGTGTTCTGGGTGGTTGCTATGGTGTTGCTAGGCGGTTGCTAGGGTGTTCTGGTTGGTTGCTAGGCGGTTGCTAGGGTGTTGTTAGGCGGTTGCTAGGGTGTTCTGGGTGGTTGCTATGGTGTTGCTAGGCGGTTGCTAAGGTATTCTGGGTGGTTGCTAGGCGGTTGCTAGGTGGTTGCTAGGGTATTCTGGGTGGTTGCTATGGTGTTGCTAGGCGGTTGCTAGGGTGTTCTGGGTGGTTGTTATGGTGTTGCTAGGCGGTTGCTAGGGTGTTCTGGGTGGTTGCTAGGCGGTTGCTAGGGTGTTGTTAGGCGGTTGCTAGGGTGTTCTGGGTGGTTGCTATGGTGTTTCTAGGCGGTTGCTAAGGTATTCTGGGTGGTTGCTAGGCGGTTGCTAGGCGGTTGCTAGGGTATTCTGGGTGGTTGCTAGGCAGTTGCTAGGGTGTTCTGGGTGGTTGCTATGGTGTTGCTAGGCGGTTGCTAGGGTGTTCTGGGTGGTTGCTAGGCGGTTGCTAGGGTGTTCTGGGTGGTTGCTATGGTGTTGCTAGGCGGTTGCTAGGGTGTTCTGGGTGGTTGCTAGGGTGTTGCTAGGCGGTTGCTAGGGTATTCTGGGTGGTTGCTAGGCGGTTGCTAGGGTGTTTTGGGTGGTTGCTAGGCGGTTGCTAGGGTGTTCTGGGTGGTTGCTATGGTGTTGTTAGGCGGTTGCTAGGGTATTCTGGGTGGTTGCTAGGTGGTTGCTAGGGTGTTCTGGGTGGTTGCTATGGTGTTGCTAGGCAGTTGCTAAGGTATTCTGGGTGGTTGCTAGGCGGTTGCTAGGGTGTCCTGGGTGGTTGCTATGGTGTTGCTAAGGTATTCTGGGTGGTTGCTATGATGTTACTACGTGGTTGGTAGTTGTCACAGATGGTTACTATGGAGTCTTTATAGAGTTCTTAGCATGATCTTGGCATGATATAGCACTTAACTCATTACTATTAGCATGTAGCTATTCACTGCTAGCATGTGTAGCATGTTGGAAGTGCTGTTTGCTAGCATGAGTCAAAAGAGCCAAACCTCATCTCTATACGATGTTCTGATACAGAGATATAGGTCTTGCAAAACGGTTGCTAGGGTACTCAAGTTTGGTTGCTATGGAGTTGCTTGGGAGCTGGGAGCTTTAAACGTAAGAAGTTTAAAGTGGTTTGAAGTTTAAAGTAGTTTACAGTAGTTTGAAGTTCATGACAGATAGATAGATAAATAAGTTAGATACACACACACACACACGCGCACACACACACACACACACACACACACACACACACACACACACTAACTCGCTCACACACTCACTCAGACACACACGCACACTCAAGAGTTTATGAGTTTAGAGTTTATAAGTGTATCAATTGATGAGTTTATAAGTGTATGAGTTTTTGAGTTTATAAATTTAAATGAGTTTAGAGTTTATAAGTTTAAATGAGTTTAAGAGTTCAGAGTTTATTAATTTATGAGTTTAAGAGTTCATAAGTCTATGAATTCATGAGTTTATAAGTTAATTAGTTTATAAGTGTATGAGTTTAGAGTTCATTAGTTTAAATGAGTCTCATTGGCTAATATAGTATATAGAACGGCAGTTTGGTTTAGTCTTCAAGGTATTTTGATTTGAATTTTCGTCGGTTGGTGAGTTTGAATCTAAATTTGAATTTTTTAGAACTCCCCAATGCAAGTCAATGGGAGTTTTTCCGAGTTTTGATCGTCATTTTTAGGAAAACCGTAAGTCCGATCAGTCTGAAAAGATATAGCAACGCGAGTCAGATCAGTTTGAGTGTCTGAGCCGAGTTTGGAGTATGTAGAGTTAAAGCTCTAGGAGGAGTTTCATATAGAAATTTTAGTCTCGGAATAATAATAATAACTAGATTAAAAAGTTCGTCGAGACAAACTTTAAGTTGGCTTGAGAAAGCCGGACCAGAAAGTTTGAAGAAGTTTGAAGTTTAAAGTAGTTTAAAGTTTAAATTAGTTTGAAGTATAAAGTAGTTTAAAGTTTAAATTAGTTTAAAGTTTAAAGTAGTTTAAAGTAGTTTGAAGTTTAAAGTAGTTTGAAGTTTAAAGTAGTTTGAAGTTTAAATTAGTTTAAAGTTTAAAGTAGTTTGAAGTTTAAAGTAGTTTAAAGTTTAAAGTAGTTTGAAGTCTAAATTAGTTTGAAGTAGATAGATAGATGAGTTTGTTAGTTTAAATTTCACACACAGACATGCTCACTAACTCTCTCTCACACACACGCACACACACACACACACACACGCAGACACGCTCACTAACACACACGGACAAACACACGCTCACTAACTCTCACACATACACACACTTTCTCACACACACACACACACACACACACACACACACAGACACGCTCACTAACACACACACACAAACACACTCACTCAGACACACACACTCAGAGTTTATGAGTTTTGGGTGGTTGCTAGGCGGTTGCTAGGGTGTTCTGGGTGGTTGCTATGGTGTTGCTAGGCGGTTGCTAGGGTGTTCTGGGTGGTTTCTATGTTGTTGCTAGGTGGTTGCTAGGGTATTCTGGGTGGTTGCTAGGCGGTTGCTTGGGTGTTTTGGATGGTTGCTAGGCGGTTGCTAGGGTGTTCTGGGTGGTTGCTATGATGTTGCTAGGCGGTTGCTAGGGTGTTTTGATGGTTGCTATGGTGTTGCTAGGCGGTTGCTAGGGTGTTCTGGGTGGTTGCTATGATGTTGCTAGGCGGTTGTTAGGGTGTTTTGGTGGTTGCTATGGTGTTGCTAGGCGGTTGCTAGGGTATTCTGGGTGGTTGCTAGGATGTTGCCAGGGTGTTTTGGTGGTTGCTAGGATGTTGCTAGGCGGTTGCTAGGTTGTTCTGGGTGGTTGCTATGCTGTTGCTAGGCGGTTGCTAGGGTGTTTTGGTGGTTGCTATGGTGTTGCTAGGCGGTTGCTAGGTTGTTCTGGGTGGTTGCTATGCTGTTGCTAGGCGGTTGCTAGGGTGTTTTGGTGGTTGCTATGGTGTTGCTAGGCGGTTGCTAGGGTGTTCTGGGTGGTTGCTATGATGTTGCTAGGTGGTTGCTAGGGTGTTTTGGGTTGTTGCTATGGTGTTGCTAGGGTATTCTGGGTGGTTGCTAGGGTGTTGCTAGGTGGTTGCTAGGGTGTTCTGGGTGGTTGCTATGGTGTTACTAGGTGGTTGGTAGTTGTCACAGATGGTTACTATGGAGTCTTTATAGAGTTCTTAGCATGATCTTGGCATGATATAGCACTTAACTAATCGCTATTAGCATGTAGCTATTCACTGCTAGCATGTGTAGCATGTTGGAAGTGCTGTTTGCTTGCATGAGTCAAAAGAGCCTAACCTCATCTCTATACGATGTTCTGATACAGAGATATAGGTCTTGCAAAACGGTTGCTAGGGTACTCACGTTTGGTTGCTATGGAGTTGCTTGGGAGCTGGAAGCTTTAAACTTAAGAAGTTTAAAGTGGTTTGAAGTTTAAAGTAGTTTACGAGTTTTGAGTTTACAAGTTTACAAGTTTAAATGAGTTTAGAGTTTAAGTTTAAATGAGTTTAGAGTGTGTGTGTGTGTGTGTGTGTGTGTGTGAACACACACACACACACACACACACACACACACACACTCAGAGTTTATGAGTTTAGAGTTTATAAGTGTATAAATTGATGAGTTTATAAGTGTAAGAGTTTTTGAGTTTAGAGTTTATAAGTTTTAAATGAGTTTAGAGTTTATAAGTTTTAATGAGTTTAGAGTTTATAAGTTTAAATGAGTTTAAGAGTTCAGAGTTTATTAATTTATGAGTTTAAGAGTTCATAAGTCTATGAATTCATGAATTTATAAGTTAATTAGTTTATAAGTGTATGAGTTTAGAGTTTATTAGTTTAAATGAGTCTCAATGGCTCATATAGTATATAGAATGGCAGTTTGGTTTAGTCTTCAAGGTGTTTTGATTTGAATTTTCGTCGGTTTGAATTTTTTAGAACTCCCAATGAAAGTCAATGGGAATTTTTGAATGAGTTTTTTCGAGTTTTGATCGTCATTTTTAGGAAAACCGTAAGTCGGATCAGTCTGAAAAGATATAGCAACTCGAGTCAGATCAGTTTGAGTGTCCGAGCCGAATTTGGAGTATGTAGAGTTAAAGCTCTAGGAGGAGATCCAATTTAGTTTTTTTAGTCTCAGAAGAATAATAATAACTAGATTAAAAAGTTCGTCGAGACAAACTTTAAGTTGGCTTGAGAAAGTTTGTACTGGAAAGTTTGAAGTTTAAAGTAGTTAGAAGATTAAAGTAGTTTGAAGTTTAATTTAGTTTAAAGTTTAATTTAGTTTAAAGTTTAAATTAGTCTAAAGTTTAAATTAGTTTGAAGTAAATTAGTTTAAAGTTGAAAGTAGTTTAAAGTTTAAATTAGTCTAAAGTTTAAATTAGTTTGAAGTAAATTAGTTTAAAGTTGAAAGTAGTTTAAAGTTTAAATTAGTTTGAAGTTTAAATTAGCTTAAAGTTTTAATTAGTTTAAAGTTTAAAGTAGTTTAAAGTTAAAAAGTTGTTGGGGGTTTTCTAGTGGGTTGCTAAGGTGTTCTGGGTGGTTGCTAGGCGGTTGCTAGGGTGTTCTGGGTGGTTGCTATGGTGTTGCTAGGCGGTTGCTAAGGTATTTTGGCTGGTTGCTAGGGTATTCGGGGTGGTTGCTTGGGTATTCTGGTTGGTTGCTATGGTGTTGCTAGGGTGTTGCTAAGCGGTTGCTAGGGTATTTTGGGTGGTTGCTAGGGTGTTCGGGGTGGTTGCTATGGTGTTGCTAGGTGGTTGCTAAGGTATTTTGGGTGGTTGCTAGGGTGTTGCTAGGGTGTTCTGGGTGGTTGCTATGGTGTTGCTAGGCGGTTGCTAGGGTGTTCTGGTTGGTTGCTAGGCGGTTGCTAGGGTGTTCTGGGTGGTTGCTAGGGTTTTGCTAAGCGGTTGCTAGGGTATTTTGGGTGGTTGCTAGGGTGTTGTTAGGTGGTTGCTAAGGTATTTTGGGTGGTTGCTAGGTGGTTGCTAAGGTATTTTGGGTGGTTGCTAGGGTGTTGCTAGGCGGTTGCTAGGGTGTTCTGGGTGGTTGCTATGCTGTTGCTAGGTGGTTGCTAGGGTATTCTGGTTGGTTGCTAGGCGGTTGCTAGGGTGTTGCTAAGCGGTTGCTAGGGTATTTTGGGTGGTTGCTATGGTGTTGCTAGGCGGTTGCTAAGGTATTTTGGCTGGTTGCTAGGGTGTTCGGGGTGGTTGCTCTGGTGTTGCTAGGTGGTTGCTAGGGTGTTCTGGGTGGTTGCTATGGTGTTGCTAGGGTATTCTGGTTGGTTGCTAGGCGGTTGCTAGGGTGTTCTGGGTGGTTGCTATGGTGTTGCTAGGTGGTTGCTAAGGTATTTTGGGTGGTTGCTAGGGTGTTGCTAGGCGGTTGCTAGGGTGTTCTGAGTGGTTGCTATGCTGTTGCTAGGTGGTTGCTAGGGTATTCTGGGTGGTTGCTAGGGTGTTGCTAGGGTATTCTGGGTGGTTGCTAGGGTGTTGCTAGGGTGTTTTGGGTGGTTGCTATGGTGTTGCTAGGCGGTTGCTAGGGCATTCGGGGCGGTTGCTATGGTATTTTGGGTGGTTGCTATGGTGTTACTAGGTGGTAGGTAGTTGTCACAGATGGTTACTATGGAGTTTTTATAGAGTTCTTAGAATGATTTAGCACTTAACTAATCGCTATTAGCATGTAGCTATTCACTGCTAGCATGTGTAGCATGTTGGAAGTGCTGTTTGCTAGCATGAGTCAAAAGAGCCAAACCTCATCTCTATATGATGTTCTGATACAGAGATATAGGTCTTGCAAAACGGTTGCTAGGGTACTCAAGTTTGGTTGCTATGGAGTTGCTTGGGAGCTGGAAGCTTTAAACTTAAGTTTAAAGTGGTTTGAAGTTTAAAGTAGTTTACGAGTTTACAAGTTTAAATGAGTTTAGAGTTTAAATGAGTTTAGAGTGTGTGTGTGAACACACACACACACACACACACTCAGAGTTTATGAGTTTAGAGTTTATAAGTGTATAAATTGATGAGTTTATAAGTGTAAGAGTTTTTGAGTTTAGAGTTTATAAGTTTTAAATGAGTTTAGAGTTTATAAGTTTTAATGAGTTTAGAGTTTATAAGTTTAAATGAGTTTAAGAGTTCAGAGTTTATTAATTTATGAGTTTAAGAGTTCATAAGTCTATGAATTCATGAATTTATAAGTTAATTAGTTTATAAGTGTATGAGTTTAGAGTTTATTAGTTTAAATGAGTCTCAATGGCTCATATAGTATATAGAACGGCAGTTTGGTTTAGTCTTCAAGGTGTTTTGATTTGAATTTTCGTCGGTTTGAATTTTTTAGAACTCCCAATGTAAGTCAATGGGAGTTTTTGAATGAGTTTTTTCGAGTTTTGATCATCATTTTTAGGAAAACCGTAAGTCCGATCAGTCTGAAAAGATATAGCAACTCGAGTCAGATCAGTTTGAGTGTCTGAGCCGAATTTGGAGTATGTAGAGTTAAAGCTCTAGGAGGAGATCCAATTTAGTTTTTTTAGTCTCAGAAGAATAATAATAATAATAATAATAAGTTTAAATAGGATTTCAGTAAGTTGGCTCTCTCAAGCCAACTTAACTAGATTAAAAAGTTCGTCGAGACAAACTTTAAGTTGGCTTGAGAAAGTTTGGACCGGAAAGTTTGAAGTTTAAAGTAGTTTGAAGATTAAAATAGTTTGAAGTTTAATTTAGTTTAAAGTTTAATTTAGTTTAAAGTTTAAAGAAGTTTGAAGTTTAATTTAGTTTAAAGTTTAAAGTAGTTTGAAGTTTATAGTTTAAAGTTTAAATTAGTTTGAAGTTTAAAGTAGTTTGAAGTTTAAATTAGTTTAAAGTAGCTGAAATGGATTAATGTGATAGATAGATAGATAGATAGATAGATAGATAGATAGATAGATAGATAGATAGATAGATAGATAGATAGATAGATAGATAGATAGATAGATAGATAGATAGATGAGTTTAACTCACACTCGCACATGCACTCACTCACACACAGAACACACACTAACTCACTCAACACTCACTCAGACGCACACACACTTAGTTTTTGAGTTTAGAGTTTACACGTTTAAATTAAGTAAATTTAGCAGTTTGAAGTTTAAATTAGTTTGAAGACACACACACGCACAGACACGCTCACTTGCTCACACACTTTTTCACACACACACACACACACACACACACACACACACACACACACACACACACACACACACACACACACACACACACACACACTCACTATCTCACAGACACGCTCACTAACTTTCACACACACACTCACACACATAGACACACACACACTCTCTCACACACACACACCCTCACTAACACACACACACACACACACACACACACACACAGACATGCTCACTGTCTCACACACACACACACACACACACACACACACACTAACTCGCTCTCACACACACACACACACACACACACACACTCACTATCTCACAGACACGCTCACTAACTTTCACACACACACTCACACACATAGACACACACACACACTCTCTCACACACACACACCCTCACTAACACACACACACACACACACACACACACAGACATGCTCACTGTCTCACACACACACACACACACACACACTAACTCGCTCTCACACAGACACACTCACACACATAGACACACACACTCTCTCACACACACACACACCCTCGCTAACTCTGACACACACACACTTACGCACACACACACACTCACGCACATACACTCACTCACGGACATACACTCACACATGCACACACACACACACACACACACACACACACACACACACACACACACACACACAGACATGCTCACTATCTCACACACACTCACACACACGCACACTCAAGAGTTTATGAGTTTAGAGTTTATAAGTGTATCAATTGATGAGTTTATAAGGTTATGAGTTTTTGAGTTTATAAGTTTAAATGAGTTTAAGAGTTCAGAGTTTATTAATTTATGGGTTTAAGAGTTCATAAGTCTATAAATTTATGAGTTTATAAGTTAATTAGTTTATAAGTGTATGAGTTTAGAGTTCATTAGTTTAAATGAGTCTCAATGGCTCATATAGTATATAGAACGGCAGTTTGGTTTAGTCTTCAAGGTGTTTAGAT
>NC_137140.1:195000-312500 GCF_949319135.1 Squalius cephalus
TTCAGATCAGTTTGAGTGTCTGAGCCGAGTTTGGAGTATGTAGTGTTAAAGCTCTAGGACGAGTTTGAGTCAACAGTTTTTAACAGAAGAATAATAATAATAATAAGTTTAAGTACAATATCAGTAAGTTGGCTCTCTCAAGCCAACTTAACTAGATGCAAAAGTTCGTCGAGACAAACTTTGAAGTTGGCTTGAGAAAGTTTGGACCAGAACGTTTTTTGCTAGGCGGTTGCTAGGATGTTATGGGTGGTCGCTATGGTGTTGCTAGGCGGTTGCTAGGGTGTTCTGGGTGGTTGCTATGGTGTTGCTAGGCGGTTGCTAGGGTATTCTGGGTGGTTGCTATGGTGTTGCTAGGCGGTTGCTAGGGTGTTCTGGGTGGTTGTTATGCTGTTGCTAGGTGGTTGCTAGGGTGTTCTGGGTGGTTGTTAGGCGGTTGCTAGGGTGTTCTGGGTAGTTGCTATGGTGTTGCTAGGCGGTTGCTAAGGTATTCTGGGTGGTTGCTAGGCGGTTGCTATGGTGTTCTGGGTGGTTGCTATGGTGTTGCTAGGCGGTTGCTAGGGTATTCTGGGTGGTTGCTAGGCGGTTGCTAGGGTGTTCTGGGTGGTTGCTATGCTGTTGCTAGGCGGTTGCTAGGGTATTCTGGGTGGTTGCTAGGCGGTTGCTAGGGTGTTCTGGGTGGTTGCTATGCTGTTGCTAGGCGGTTGCTAGGGTATTCTGGGTGGTTGCTAGGCGGTTGCTATGGTGTTCTGGGTGGTTGCTATGCTGTTGCTAGGCGGTTGCTAGGGTGTTTTGGTGGTTGCTATGCTGTTGCTAGGTGGTTGCTATGGTGTTTTGGTGGTTGCTATGCTGTTGCTAGGGTATTATGGGGGTTGCTAGGGTGTTGCTAGGCGGTTGCTAGGGTGTTTCTAGGTGGTTGCTATGATGTTGCTAGGCGGTTGCTAGGGTATGCTGGGTGGTTGCTAGGGTGTTGCTAGGTGGTTGCTAGGGTATTCTAGGTGGTTGCTAGGGTGTTGCTAGGCGGTTGCTAGGGTGTTTTGGTGGTTGCTATGGTGTTGCTAGGCAGTTACTAAGGTATTCTGGGTGGTTGCTAGGTGGTTTCTAGGGTGTTCTGGGTGGTTGCTATGGTGTTGCAAGGCGGTTGCTAAGGTATTCTGGGTGGTTGCTAGGTGGTTGCTAGGGTGTTCTGGGCTGTTGCTATGGTGTTACTAGGTGGTTGGTAGTTGTTACAGATGGTTACTATGGAGTTTTTATAGAGTTCTTAGCATGATCTTGGCATGATTTAGCACTTAACTAATCGCTATTAGCATGTAGCTATTCACTGCTAGCATGTGTAGCATGTTGGAAGTGCTGTTTGCTAGCATGAGTCAAAAGAGCCAAACCTCATCTCTATACGATGTTCTGATGCAGAGATATAGGTCTTGCAAAACGGTTGCTAGGGTACTCAAGTTTGGTTGCTATGGAGTTGCTTGGGAGCTGGGAGCTTTAAACGTAAGAAGTTTAAAGTGGTTTGAAGTTTAAAGTAGTTTACAGTAGTTTGAAGTTCATGACAGATAGATTGATAAATAAGTATAAATACACACACACACACGCGCGCACACACACACACACACACACACACACACACACACACACACACACACACACTAACTCGCTCACACACTCACTCAGACACACACGCACACTCAAGAGTTTATGAGTTTAGAGTTTATAAGTGTATCAATTGATGAGTTTATAAGTGTATGAGTTTTTGAGTTTATAAATTTAAATGAGTTTAGAGTTTATAAGTTTAAATGAGTTTAAGAGTTCAGAGTTTATTAATTTATGAGTTTAAGAGTTCATAAGTCTATGAATTCATGAGTTTATAAGTTAATTAGTTTATAAGTGTATGAGTTTAGAGTTCATTAGTTTAAATGAGTCTCATTGGCTAATATAGTATATAGAACGGCAGTTTGGTTTAGTCTTCAAGGTATTTTGATTTGAATTTTCGTCGGTTGGTGAGTTTGAATCTAAATTTGAATTTTTTAGAACTCCCCAATGCAAGTCAATGGGAGTTTTTCCGAGTTTTGATCGTCATTTTTAGGAAAACCGTAAGTCCGATCAGTCTGAAAAGATATAGCAACGCGAGTCAGATCAGTTTGAGTGTCTGAGCCGAGTTTGGAGTATGTAGAGTTAAAGCTCTAGGAGGAGTTTCATATAGAAATTTTAGTCTCGGAATAATAATAATAATAATAATAATAACTAGATGCAAAAGTTCGTCGAGACAAACTTTAAGTTGGCTTGAGAAAGTTTGGACCAGAACGTTTTTTTTGCTAGGCGGTTGCTAGGGTGTTCTGGGTGGTTGCTATGGTGTTGCTAGGTGGTTGCTAAGGTATTTTGGGTGGTTGCTAGGCGGTTGCTAGGGTGTTCTGGGTGGTTGCTATGGTGTTGCTAGGCGGTTGCTAGGGTGTTCTGGGTGGTTGCTAGGTGGTTGCTAGGGTGTTTTGAGTGGTTGCTAGGCGGTTGCTAGGGTATTCTGGTTGGTTGCTAGGCTGTTTTGGGTGGTTGCTAAGGTGTTCTGGGTGGTTGCTATGGTGTTGCTAGGCGGTTGCTAGGGTGTTCTGGATGGTTGCTAGGCGGTTGCTAGGGTGTTCTGGGTGGTTGCTATGGTGTTGCTAGGCGGTTGCTAGGGTATTCTGGTTGGTTGCTAGGGTGTTTTGGGTGGTTGCTAGGCGGTTGCTAGGGTGTTCTGGGTGGTTGCTATGGTGTTGCTAGGCGGTTGCTAGGGTGTTCTGGGTAGTTGCTAGGCGGTTGCTAGGGTGTTCTGGGTGGTTGCTATGGTGTTGCTAGGCGGTTGCTAGGGTATTCTGGGTGGTTGCTAGGCGGTTGCTAAGGTATTTTGGGTGGTTGCTAGGCGGTTGCTAGGGTGTTCTGGGTGGTTGCTAGGGTGTTGCTAGGCGGTTGCAAGGGTGTTCTGGGTGGTTGCTAGGTGGTTGCTAGGGTGTTGCTAGGGTGTTTTGGGTGGTTGCTAGGCGGTTGCTAGGGTATTCTGGTTGGTTGCTAGGGTGTTTTGGGTGGTTGCTAGGGTGTTCTGGGTGGTTGCTATGGTGTTACTAGGTGGTTGCTAGGGTATTCTGGTTGGTTGCTAGGGTGTTCTGGGTGGTTGCTAGGCGGTTGCTAGGGTGTTCTGGGTGGTTGCTATGGTATTGCTAGGCGGTTGCTAGGGTGTTCTGGGTGGTTGCTAGGCAGTTGCTAGGGTGTTCTGGGTGGTTGCTATGGTGTTGCTAGGCGGTTGCTAGGGTATTCTGGGTGGTTGCTAGGCGGTTGCTAGGGTGTTCTGGGTGGTTGCTATGGTGATGATAGGCGGTTGCTAGGGTATTCTGGGTGGTTGCTAGGCGGTTGCTAAGGTATTCAGGGCGGTTGATTTGGTGTTACTAGGTGGTTGGTAGTTGTCACAGATGGTTACTCTGGAGTTTTTATAGAGTTCTTAGAATGATTTAACACTTAACTAATCGCTATTAGCATGTAGCTATTCACTGCTAGCATGTGTAGCATGTTGGAAGTGCTGTTTGCTAGCATGAGTCAAAAGAGCCAAACCTCATCTCTATATGATGTTCTGATACAGAGATATAGGTCTTGCAAAACGGTTGCTAGGGTACTCAAGTTTGGTTGCTATGGAGTTGCTTGGGAGCTGGAAGCTTTAAACTTAATAAGTTTAAAGTGGTTTGAAGTTTAAAGTAGTTTACGAGTTTTTGAGTTTATAAGTTTAAATGAGTTTAGAGTGTGTGTGTGTGTGTGTGTGTGTGTGTACACACACACACACACACACACACACACACACTCAGAGTTTATGAGTGTAGAGTTTATAAGTGTATAAATGGATGAGTTTATAAGTGTACAAGTTTTTGAGTTTAGTTTATAAGTTTAAATGAGTTTTGAGTTTATAAGTTTAAATGAGTTTAGAGTTTATAAATTTAAATGAGTTTAAGAGTTCAGAGTTTATTAATTTATGAGTTTTAGAGTTCATAAGTCTATGAATTCATGAGTTTATAAGTTAATTACTTTATAAGTGTATGAGTTTAGAGTGCATTAGTTTAAATGAGTCTCAATGGCTCATATAGTATATAGAACGGCAGTTTGGTTTAGTCTTCAAGGTATTTTGATTTGAATTTTCGTCGGTTGGTCAGTTTGAATCTAAATTTGAATTTTTTAGAACTCCCTAATGTAAGTCAATGGGAGTTTTTCCGAGTTTTGATCGTCATTTTTAGGAAAACCGTAAGTCCGATCAGTCTGAAAAGATATAGCAACTAACTTCAGATCAGTTTGAGTGTCTGAGCCGAGTTTGGAGTATGTAGAGTTAAAGCTCTAGGACGAGTTTGAGTCAACAGTTTTTAACAGAAGATTAATAATAATAATAAGTTTAAATAGGATTTCAGTAAGTTGGCTCTCTCAAGCCAACTTAATAAGTTTAAATAGGATTTCAATATGTTGGCTCTCTCAAGCCAACTTAATAACTAGATTAAAAAGTTCGTCGAGACAAACTTTAAGTTGGCTTGAGAAAGTTTGTACTGGAAAGTTTGAAGTTTAAAGTAGTTTGAAGATTAAAGCAGTTTGAAGTTTAATTTAGTTTAAAGTTTAAATTAGTCTAAAGTTTAAATTAGTCTAAAGTTTAAATTAGTTTGAAGTAAATTAGTTTAAAGTTGAAAGTAGTTTAAAGTTTAAATTAGTTTGAAGTTTAAATTAGCTTAAAGTTTTAATTAGTTTAAAGTTTAAAGTAGTTTAAAGTTAAAAAGTAGTTGGGGGTTTTCTAGTGGGTTGCTAAGGTGTTCCTGGTGGTTGCTAGGCGGTTGCTAGGGTGTTCTGGGTGGTTGATATGGTGTTGCTAGGCGGTTGCTAAGGTATTCTGGGTGGTTGCTAGGCGGTTGCTAGGGTGTTCTGAGTGGTTGCTATGCTGTTGCTAGGGTGTTCTGGGTGGTTGCTAGGTGGTTGCTAGGGTGTTCTGGGTGGTTGCTATGGTGTTGCTAGGCGGTTGCTAGGGTATTCTGGGTGGTTGCTAGGGTGTTCTGGGTGGTTGCTATGGTGTTGCTAGGCGGTTTCTAGGGTGTTCTGGGTGGTTGCTATGGTGTTGCTAGGCGGTTGCTAGGGTATTCTTGGTGGTTGCTAGGTGGTTGCTAGGGTGTTCTGGGTGGTTGATATGGTGTTGCTAGGCGGTTGCTAAGGTATTCTGGGTGGTTGCTAGGCGGTTGCTAGAGTGTTCTGAGTGGTTGCTATGGTGTTGCTAGGCGGTTGCTAGGGTATTCTGGGTGGTTGCTAGGCGGTTGCTAGGGTGTTCTGGGTGGTTGCTATTGTGTTGCTAGTGGGTGGTTGCTATGGTGTTGCTAGGCGGTTGCTAGGGTATTCTGAGTGTTTGCTAGGCGGTTGCTAGGGTGTTCTGGGTGGTTGCTATGGTGTTGCTAGGCGGTTGCTAAGGTATTCTGGTGCGGTTACTAGGCGGTTGCTAGGGTGTTCTGGGCGGTTGCTATGGTGTTGCTAGGTGGTTGGTAGTTGTCACAGATGGTTACTATGGAGTCTTTATAGAGTTCTTAGCATGATCTTGGCATGATATAGCACTTAACTAATCGTTATTAGCATGTAGCTATTCAGTGCTAGCATGTGTAGCATGTTGGAAGTGCTGTTTGATAGCATGAGTCAAAAGAGCCAAACCTCATCTCTATACGATGTTCTGATACAGAGATATAGGTCTTGCAAAACGGTTGCTAGGGTACTCAAATTTGGTTGCTATGGAGTTGCTTGGGAGCTGGAAGCTTTAAACTTAAGAAGTGGTTTGAAGTTTAAAGTAGTTTACGAGTTTTTGAGTTTTGAGTTTATAAGTTTAAATGAGTTTAGAGTTTAAGTTTAAATGAGTTTAGTGTGTGTGTGTGTGTGTGTGTGTGTGTGTGTGTGTGTGTGTGTGTTCACACACACACACACACACACACATACTCAGAGTTTATGAGTTTAGAGTTTATAAGTGTATAAATTGATGAGTTTATATGTGTTAGAGTTTTTGAGTTTAGAGTTTATAAGTTTTAAATGAGTTTAGAGTTTATAAGTTTTCATGAGTTTAGAGTTTATAAGTTTAAATGAGTTTAAGAGTTCAGAGTTTATTAATTTATGAGTTTAAGAGTTCATAAGTCTATGAATTCATGAGTTTATAAGTTAATTAGTTTATAAGTGTATGAGTTTAGAGTTTATTAGTTTAAATTAGTCTCAATGGCTCATATAGTATATAGAATGGCAGTTTGGTTTAGTCTTCAAGGTGTTTAGATTTAAATTTTGTCGGTTTGAATTTTTTAGAACTCCCCAATGTAAGTCAATGGGAGTTTTTGAATGAGTTTTTTCGAGTTTTGATCGTCATTTTTAGGAAAACCGTAAGTCGGATCAGTCTGAAAAGATATAGCACACCGAGTCAGATCAGTTTGAGTGTCTGTGCCGAGTTTGGAGTATGTGGAGTTAAAGCTCTAGGAGGAGTTTGAGTTGTAAATTTTTACGCTCAGAAGAATAATAATAATAATAATAATAATAATAATAAGTTTAAATAGGATTTCAATATGTTGGCTCTCTCAAGCCAACTTAATAACTAGATTAAAAAGTTCGTCGAGACAAACTTTAAGTTGGCTTGAGAAAGCCGGACCAGAAAGTTTGAAGAAGTTTAAAGTAGTTTGGAGTTTAAAGTAGTTTGAAGTTAGGGTTAGTTTAAAGTTTAAATTAGTTTGAAGTTTAAATTACTTTAAAGTTTAAATTAGTTTTAAGTTTAAAGTAGTTTAAAGTCTAAATTAGTCTAAAGTTTAAATTAGTTTAAAGTTTAAATCAGTTTGAAGTTTAAAGTAGTTTAAAGTTTAAAGTAGTTTACAGTTAAAAAGTTGTTGGGGGTTTTCTAGTGGGTTGCTAGGGTGTTCTGGGTGGTTGCTATGGTGTTGCTAGGCGGTTGCTAGGGTATTCTGGGTGGTTGCTAGGCGGTTGCTAGGGTGTTTTGGGTGGTTGCTATGGTGTTGCTAGGCGGTTGCTAGGGTATTCTGGGTGGTTGCTAGGCGGTTGCTAGGGTGTTTTGGGTGGTTGCTAGGGTGTTCTGGGTGGTTGCTATGGTGTTGATAGGCGGTTGCTAGGGTGTTCTGGGTGGTTGCTAGGGTGTTGCTAGGCGGTTGCTAGGGTGTTCTGGGTGGTTGCTATGCTGTTGCTAGGTGGTTGCTAGGGTATTCTGGTTGATTGCTAGGGTGTTCTGGGTGGTTGCTTGGCGGTTGCTAGGGTGTTCTGGGTGGTTGCTATGGTGTTGCTAGGCGGTTGCTAGGGTGTTCTGGGTGGTTGCTAGGCGGTTGCTAGGGTGTTCTGGGTGGTTGCTATGCTGTTGCTAGGCGGTTGCTAGGGTATTCTGGGTGGTTGCTAGGCGGTTGCTAGGGTGTTTTGGGTGGTTGCTAGGTGGTTGCTAGGGTGTTCTGGGTGGTTGCTAGGGTGTTGCTAGGTGGTTGCTAGGGTGTTCTGGGTGGTTGCTATGATGTTGCTAGGCGGTTGCTAGGGTGTTTTGATGGTTGCTATGGTGTTGCTAGGCGGTTGCTAGGGTGTTCTGGGTGGTTGCTATGATGTTGCTAGGCGGTTGCTAGGGTGTTTTGGTGGTTGCTATGGTGTTGCTAGGCGGTTGCTAGGGTATTCTAGGTGGTTGCTAGGATGTTGCTAGGGTGTTTTGGTGGTTGCTAGGGTGTTGCTAGGCGGTTGCTAGGTTGTTCTGGGTTGTTGCTATGCTGTTGCTAGGCGGTTGCTAGGGTGTTTTGGGTGGTTGCTATGATGTTGCTAGGTGGTTACTAGGGTATTTTGGTGGTTGCTATGGTGTTGCTAGGGTATTCTGGGTGGTTGCTAGGGTGTTCTGGGTGGTTGCTATGGTGTTACTAGGTGGTTGGTAGTTGTCACAGATGGTTACTATGGAGTTTTTATAGAGTTCTTAGCATGATCTTGGCATGATTTATCACTTAACTAATCGCTATTAGCATGTAGCTATTCACTGCTAGCATGTGTAGCATGTTGGAAGTGCTGTTTGCTAGCATGAGTCAAAAGAGCCAAACCTCATCTCTATACGATGTTCTGATACAGAGATATAGGTCTTGCAAAACGGTTGCTAGGGTACTCAAGTTTGGTTGCTATGGAGTTGCTTGGGAGCTGGGAGCTTTAAACTTAAGAAGTTTAAAGTGGTTTGAAGTTTAAAGTAGTTTAAGAGTTTTTGAGTTTTGAGTTTATAAGTTTAAATGAGTTTAGAGTTTAAGTTTAAATGAGTTTAGAGTGTGTGTGTGTGTGTGTGTGTGTGTGTGTGAACACACACACACACACACACACACACACACACACACACTCACACTCAGAGTTTATGAGTTTAGAGTTTATAAGTGTATAAATTGATGAGTTTATAAGTGTAAGAGTTTTTGAGTTTAGAGTTTATAAGTTTTAAATGAGTTTAGAGTTTATAAGTTTTAATGAGTTTAGAGTTTATAAGTTTAAATGAGTTTAAGAGTTCAGAGTTTATTAATTTATGAGTTTATAAGTTAATTAGTTTATAAGTGTATGAGTTTAGAGTTCATTAGTTTAAATGAGTCTCATTGGCTAATATAGTATATAGAATGGCAGTTTGGTTTAGTCTTCAAGGTATTTTGATTTGAATTTTCGTCGGTTGGTCAGTTTGAATCTGGATTTGAATTTTTTAGAACTCCCCAATGCAAGTCAATGGGAGTTTTTCCGAGTTTTGATCGTCATTTTTAGGAAAACCGTAAGTCCGATCAGTCTGAAAAGATATAGCACACTAAGTCAGAACAGTTTGAGTGTCTGAGCCGAGTTTGGAGTATGTAGAGTTAAAGCTCTAGGAGGAGTTTGAGTCAGATTTTTTTCCGCTCAGAAGAAGAATAATAATAATAACTAGATTAAAAAGTTCGTCGAGACAAACTTTAAGTTGGCTTGAGAAAGCCGGACCAGAAAGTTTAAAGAAGTTTAAAAAAGTTTGGAGTTTAAATTAGTTTAAAGTTTAAAGTAGTTTAAAGTTTAAATTAGTTTGAAGTTTAAAGTAGTTTAAAGTTTAAATTAGTTTAAATTTTAAAGTAGTTAAAAGTTTAAATTAGTTTGAAGTTTAAAGTAGTTTAAAGTTTAAAGTAGTTTAAAGTTTAAATTAGTTTGAAGTTTAAATTAGTTTGAAGTTTAAATTAGTTTAAAGTTTAAATTAGTTTAAAGTTTAAATTAGTTTAAAGTTTAAATTAGTTTGAAGTTTAAAGTAGTTTAAAGTTTAAATTAGGTAGTTTAAAGTTAAAAAGTTGTTGGGGGTTTTCTAGTGGGTTGCTAAGGTGTTCTCGGTGGTTGCTAGGCGGTTGCTAGGGTGTTCTGGGTGGTTGCTATGGTGTTGCTAGGCGGTTGCTAGGGTATTCTGGGTGGTTGCTAGGCGGTTGCTAGGCGGTTGCTAGGGTGTTCTGGGTGGTTGCTAGGCGGTTGCTAGGGTGTTCTGGGTGGTTGTTAGGCGGTTGCTAGGGTGTTCTGGGTGGTTGCTATGGTGTTGCTAGGTGGTTGCTAGGGTATTCTGGGTGGTTGCTAGGCGGTTGCTAGGGTGTTCTGGGTGGTTGCTAGGCGGTTGCTAGGGTGTTCTGGGTGGTTGCTATGGTGTTGCTAGGCGGTTGCTAGGGTATTCTGGGTGGTTGCTAGGCGGTTGCTAGGCGGTTGCTAGGGTGTTCTGGTTGGTTGCTAGGCGGTTGCTAGGGTGTTCTGGGTGGTTGCTAGGCGGTTGCTAGGGTGTTCTGGGTGGTTGCTATGGTGTTGCTAGGCGGTTGCTAGGGTATTCTGGGTGGTTGCTAGGCGGTTGCTAGGCGGTTGCTAGGGTGTTCTGGGTGGTTGCTAGGCGGTTGCTAGGGTGTTCTGGGTGGTTGCTATGGTGTTGCTAGGTGGTTGCTAGGGTATTCTGGGTGGTTGATAGGCGGTTGCTAGGCGGTTGCTAGGGTGTTCTGGGTGGTTGCTAGGCGGTTGCTAGGGTGTTCTGGGTGGTTGCTATGGTGTTGCTAGGCGGTTGCTAGGGTATTCTGGGTGGTTGCTAGGCGGTTGCTAGGGTGTTCTGGGTGGTTGCTATGGTGTTGCTAGGCGGTTGCTAAGGTATTCAGGGTGGTTGATATGGTGTTACTAGGTGGTTGGTAGTTGTCACAGATGGTTACTATGGAGTTTTTAGAGAGTTCTTAGCATGATCTTGGCATGATTTAACACTTAACTAATCGCTATTAGCATGTAGCTATTCACTGCTAGCATGTATAGCATGTTGGAAGTGCTGTTTGCTAGCATGAGTCAAAAGAGCCAAGCCTCATCTCTATACGATGTTCTGATACAGAGATATAGGTCTTGCAAAATGGTTGCTAGGGTACTCAAGTTTGGTTGCTATGGAGTTGCTTGGGAGCTGGAAGCTTTAAACTTAAGAAGTTTAAAGTGGTTTGAAGTTTAAAGTAATTTACGAGTTTTGAGTTTACAAGTTTACAAGTTTAAATGAGTTTAGAGTGTATGTGTGTGTGTGTGTGTGTGTGTGTGTGTGTGTGTGTGTGTGTGTGTGTGTGTGTGTGTGTGTGTGTGTGTGTGAACACACACACACACACACACACACACTCAGAGTTTATGAGTTTAGAGTTTATAAGTCTATAAATTGATGAGTTTATAAGTGTAAGAGTTTTTGAGTTTAGAGTTTAAAAGTTTTAAATGAGTTTAGAATTTATAAGTTTAAATGAGTTTCGACTTTATAAGTTTAAATGAGTTTAAGAGTTCAGAGTTTATTCATTTATGAGTTAAAGAGTTCATAAGTCTATGAATTCATGAGTTTATAAGTTAATTAGTTTATAAGTGTATGAGTTTAGAGTTTATTAGTTTAAATGAGTCTCATTGGCTAATATAGTATATAGAACGGCAGTTTGGTTTAGTCTTCAAGGTATTTAGATTTGAATTTTCGTCGGTTGGTGAGTTTGAATCTGGATTTGAATTTTTTAGAACTCCCTAATGTAAGTCAATGGGAGTTTTTCCGAGTTTTGATCGTCATTTTTAGGAAAACCGTAAGTCCGATCAGTCTAAAAAGATATAGCAACTAACTTCAGAACAGTTTGAAGGTCTGAGCCGAGTTTGGAGTATGTAGAGTTAAAGCTCTAGGACGAGTTTGAGTCAACAGTTTTTCACAGAAGAATAATAATAATAATAATAATAAGTTTAAATAGGATTTCAGTAAGTTGGCTCTCTCAAGCCAACTTAATAAGTTTAAGTACAATATCAGTAAGTTGGCTCTCTCAAGCCAACTTAACTAGATGCAAAAGTTCGTCGAGACAAACTTTGAAGTTGGCTTGAGAAAGTTTGGACCAGAACGTTTTTTGCTAGGCGGTTGCTAGGATGTTATGGGTGGTCGCTATAGTGTTGCTAGGCGGTTGCTAGGGTATTCTGGGTGGTTGCTATGGTGTTGCTAGGCTGTTGCTAGGGTGTTCTGGGTGGTTGATATGCTGTTGCTAGGCGGTTGCTAGGGTATTCTGGGTGGTTGCTAGGCGGTTGCTATGGTGTTCTGGGTGGTTGCTATGCTGTTGCTAGGCGGTTGCTAGGGTATTCTGGGTGGTTGCTAGGCGGTTGCTAGGGTGTTTTGGGTGGTTGCTATGCTGTTGCTAGGGTGTTCTGGGTGGTTGCTATGCTGTTGCTAGGCGGTTGCTAGGGTGTTTTGGTGGTTGCTATGCTGTTGCTAGGTGGTTGCTATGGTGTTTTGGTGGTTGCTATGCTGTTGCTAGGGTATTATGGGGGGTTGCTAGGGTGTTGCTAGGCGGTTGCCAGGGTGTTCTAGGTGGTTGCTATGATGTTGCTAGGCGGTTGCTAGGGTGTTTTGGTGGTTGCTATGGTGTTGCTAGGCAGTTGCTAGGGTATTCTGGTTGGTTGCTAGGGTGTTGCTAGGTGTTGCTATGCTGTTGCTAGGCGGTTGCTAGGGTATTCTGGGGGTTGTTAGGGTGTTGCTAGGCGGTTGCTAGGGTGTTCTAGGTGGTTGCTATGATGTTGCTAGGCGGTTGCTAGGGTGTTCTGGGTGGTTGCTATGGTGTTGCTAGGCAGTTGCTAGGGTATGCTGGGTGGTTGCTAGGGTGTTGCTAGGGTATTCTAGGTGGTTGCTATGGTGTTGCTAGGCGGTTACTAAGGTATTCTGGGTGGTTGCTAGGTGGTTTCTAGGGTATTCTGGGTGGTTGCTATGGTGTTGCAAGGCGGTTGCTCAGGTATTCTGGGTGGTTGCTAGGCGGTTGCTAGGGTGTTCTGGGCTGTTGCTATGGTGTTACTAGGTGGTTGGTAGTTGTCACAGATGGTTACTATGGAGTTTTTATAGAGTTCTTAGCATGATCTTGGCATGATTTAGCACTTAACTAATCGCTATTAGCATGTAGCTATTCACTGCTAGCATGTGTAGCATGTTGGAAGTGCTGTTTGCTAGCATGAGTCAAAAGAGCCAAACCTCATCTCTATACGATGTTCTGATGCAGAGATATAGGTCTTGCAAAACGGTTGCTAGGGTTCTCAAGTTTGGTTGCTATGGAGTTGCTTGGGAGCTGGGAGCTTTAAACGTAAGAAGTTTAAAGTGGTTTGAAGTTTAAAGTAGTTTACAGTAGTTTGAAGTTCATGACAGATAGATAGATAAATAAGTATAAATACACACACACACGCGCGCACACACACACACACACACACACACACACACTAACTCGCTCACACACTCACTCAGACACACACGCACACTCAAGAGTTTATGAGTTTAGAGTTTATAAGTGTATCAATTGATGAGTTTATAAGTGTATGAGTTTTTGAGTTTATAAATTTAAATGAGTTTAGAGTTTATAAGTTTAAATGAGTTTAAGAGTTCAGAGTTTATTAATTTATGAGTTTAAGAGTTCATAAGTCTATGAATTCATGAGTTTATAAGTTAATTAGTTTATAAGTGTATGAGTTTAGAGTTCATTAGTTTAAATGAGTCTCATTGGCTAATATAGTATATAGAACGGCAGTTTGGTTTAGTCTTCAAGGTATTTTGATTTGAATTTTCGTCGGTTGGTGAGTTTGAATCTAAATTAGAATTTTTTAGAACTCCCCAATGCAAGTCAATGGGAGTTTTTCCGAGTTTTGATCGTCATTTTTAGGAAAACCGTAAGTCCGATCAGTCTGAAAAGATATAGCAACGCGAGTCAGATCAGTTTGAGTGTCTGAGCCGAGTTTGGAGTATGTAGAGTTAAAGCTCTAGGAGGAGTTTCATATAGAAATTTTAGTCTCAGAATAATAATAATAACTAGATGCAAAAGTTCGTCGAGACAAACTTTAAGTTGGCTTGAGAAAGTTTGGACCAGAACGTTTTTTGCTAGGCGGTTGCTAGGGTGTTCTGGGTGGTTGCTAGGCGGTTGCTAGGGTATTCTGGGTGGTTGCTAGGCGGTGGCTAGGGTGTTCTGGGTGGTTGCTATGGTGTTGCTAGGCGGTTGCTAGGGTGTTCTGGTTGGTTGCTAGGCGGTTGCTAGGGTGTTGTTAGGCGGTTGCTAGGGTGTTCTGGGTGGTTGCTATGGTGTTGCTAGGCGGTTGCTAAGGTATTCTGGGTGGTTGCTAGGCGGTTGCTAGGTGGTTGCTAGGGTATTCTGGGTGGTTGCTATGGTGTTGCTAGGCGGTTGCTAGGGTGTTCTGGGTGGTTGTTATGGTGTTGCTAGGCGGTTGCTAGGGTGTTCTGGGTGGTTGCTAGGCGGTTGCTAGGGTGTTGTTAGGCGGTTGCTAGGGTGTTCTGGGTGGTTGCTATGGTGTTTCTAGGCGGTTGCTAAGGTATTCTGGGTGGTTGCTAGGCGGTTGCTAGGCGGTTGCTAGGGTATTCTGGGTGGTTGCTAGGCAGTTGCTAGGGTGTTCTGGGTGGTTGCTATGGTGTTGCTAGGCGGTTGCTAGGGTGTTCTGGGTGGTTGCTAGGCGGTTGCTAGGGTGTTCTGGGTGGTTGCTATGGTGTTGCTAGGCGGTTGCTAGGGTGTTCTGGGTGGTTGCTAGGGTGTTGCTAGGCGGTTGCTAGGGTATTCTGGGTGGTTGCTAGGCGGTTGCTAGGGTGTTTTGGGTGGTTGCTAGGCGGTTGCTAGGGTGTTCTGGGTGGTTGCTATGGTGTTGTTAGGCGGTTGCTAGGGTATTCTGGGTGGTTGCTAGGTGGTTGCTAGGGTGTTCTGGGTGGTTGCTATGGTGTTGCTAGGCAGTTGCTAAGGTATTCTGGGTGGTTGCTAGGCGGTTGCTAGGGTGTCCTGGGTGGTTGCTATGGTGTTGCTAAGGTATTCTGGGTGGTTGCTATGATGTTACTACGTGGTTGGTAGTTGTCACAGATGGTTACTATGGAGTCTTTATAGAGTTCTTAGCATGATCTTGGCATGATATAGCACTTAACTCATTACTATTAGCATGTAGCTATTCACTGCTAGCATGTGTAGCATGTTGGAAGTGCTGTTTGCTAGCATGAGTCAAAAGAGCCAAACCTCATCTCTATACGATGTTCTGATACAGAGATATAGGTCTTGCAAAACGGTTGCTAGGGTACTCAAGTTTGGTTGCTATGGAGTTGCTTGGGAGCTGGGAGCTTTAAACGTAAGAAGTTTAAAGTGGTTTGAAGTTTAAAGTAGTTTACAGTAGTTTGAAGTTCATGACAGATAGATAGATAAATAAGTTAGATACACACACACACACACGCGCACACACACACACACACACACACACACACACACACACACTAACTCGCTCACACACTCACTCAGACACACACGCACACTCAAGAGTTTATGAGTTTAGAGTTTATAAGTGTATCAATTGATGAGTTTATAAGTGTATGAGTTTTTGAGTTTATAAATTTAAATGAGTTTAGAGTTTATAAGTTTAAATGAGTTTAAGAGTTCAGAGTTTATTAATTTATGAGTTTAAGAGTTCATAAGTCTATGAATTCATGAGTTTATAAGTTAATTAGTTTATAAGTGTATGAGTTTAGAGTTCATTAGTTTAAATGAGTCTCATTGGCTAATATAGTATATAGAACGGCAGTTTGGTTTAGTCTTCAAGGTATTTTGATTTGAATTTTCGTCGGTTGGTGAGTTTGAATCTAAATTTGAATTTTTTAGAACTCCCCAATGCAAGTCAATGGGAGTTTTTCCGAGTTTTGATCGTCATTTTTAGGAAAACCGTAAGTCCGATCAGTCTGAAAAGATATAGCAACGCGAGTCAGATCAGTTTGAGTGTCTGAGCCGAGTTTGGAGTATGTAGAGTTAAAGCTCTAGGAGGAGTTTCATATAGAAATTTTAGTCTCGGAATAATAATAATAATAATAATAACTAGATGCAAAAGTTCGTCGAGACAAACTTTAAGTTGGCTTGAGAAAGTTTGGACCAGAACGCTTTTTGCTAGGCGGTTGCTAGGGTCTTTTGGGTGGTTGCTAGGCGGTTGCTAGGGTGTTCTGAGTGGTTGCTATGGTGTTGCTAGGGTGTTCTGGGTGGTTGCTAGGCGGTTGCTAGGGTGTTCTGGGTGGTTGCTAGGCGGTTGCTAGGGTGTTCTGAGTGGTTGCTATGGTGTTGCTAGGGTGTTCTGGGTGGTTGCTAGGCGGTTGCTAGGGTGTTCTGGGTGGTTGCTATGGTGTTGCTAGGCGGTTGCTAGGGTATTCTGGGTGGTTGCTAGGTGGTTGCTAGGGTGTTTTGGGTGGTTGCTATGGTGTTGCTAGGCGGTTGCTAGGGTATTCTGAGTGGTTGCTAGGCGGTTGCTAGGGTGTTGCTAGGCGGTTGCTAAGGTATTCTGGGTGGTTGCTAGGCGGTTGCTAGGGTGTTCTGAGTGGTTGCTATGCTGTTGCTAGGGTGTTCTGGGTGGTTGCTAGGCGGTTGCTCGGGTGTTCTGGGTGGTTGCTATGGTGTTGCTAGGCGGTTGCTAGGGTATTCTGGGTGGTTGCTAGGCGGTTGCTAGGGTGTTCTGGGTGGTTGCTATGGTGTTGCTAGGCGGTTGCTAGGGTATTCTGAGTGGTTGCTAGGTGGTTGCTAGGGTGTTCTGGGTGGTTGCTATGGTGTTGCTAGGCGGTTGCTAAGGTATTCTGGGCGGTTACTAGGCGGTTGCTAGGGTGTTCTGGGCGGTTGCTATGGTGTTGCTAGGTGTTTGGTAGTTGTCACAGATGGTTACTATGGAGTCTTTATAGAGTTCTTAGCATGATCTTGGCATGATATAGCACTTAACTACTCGTTATTAGCATGTAGCTATTCAGTGCTAGCATGTGTAGCATGTTGGAAGTGCTGTTTGCTAGCATGAGTCAAAAGAGCCAAACCTCATCTCTATACGATGTTCTTAAACAGAGATCTAGGTCTTGCAAAACGGTTGCTAGGGTACTCAAGTTTGGTTGCTATGGAGTTGCTTGGGAGCTGGAAGCTTTAAACTTAAGAAGTGGTTTGAAGTTTAAAGTAGTTTACGAGAATTTGAGTTTGGAGTTTATAAGTTTAAATGAGTTTAGAGTTTAAGTTTAAATGAGTTTAGTGTGTGTGTGTGTGTGTGTGTGTTCACACACACACACACACACACACACACTCAGAGTTTATGAGTTTAGAGTTTATAAGTGTATAAATTGATGAGTTTATAAGTGTAAGAGTTTTTGAGTTTAGAGTTTATACGTTTTAAATGAGTTTAGAGTTTATAAGTTTTAATGAGTTTAGAGTTTATAAGTTTAAATGAGTTTAAGAGTTCAGAGTTTATTAATTTATGAGTTTAAGAGTTCATAAGTCTATGAATTCATGAGTTTATAAGTTAATTAGTTTATAAGTGTATGAGTTTAGAGTTTATTAGTTTAAATGAGTCTCAATGGCTCATATAGTATATAGAATGGCAGTTTGGTTTAGTCTTCAAGGTGTTTAGATTTAAATTTTGTCGGTTTGAATTTTTTAGAACTCCCCAATGTAAGTCAATGGGAGTTTTTGAATGAGTTTTTTCGAGTTTTGATCGTCATTTTTAGGAAAACCTTAAGTCCGATCAGTCTGAAAAGATATAGCAACGCGAGTCAGATCAGTTTGAGTGTCTGTGCCGAGTTTGGAGTATATGGAGTTAAAGCTCTAGGAGGAGTTTGAGTTGTAAATTTTTAGGGTCAGAAGAATAATAATAATAATAAGTTTAAATAGGATTTCAGTAAGTTGGCTCTCTCAAGCCAACTTAATAATAAGTTTAAATAGGATTTCAATATGTTGGCTCTCTCAAGCCAACTTAATAACTAGATTAAAAAGTTCGTCGAGACAAACTTTAAGTTGGCTTGAGAAAGCCGGACCAGAAAGTTTAAAGAAGTTTAAAAAAGTTTGGAGTTTAAATTAGTTTAAAGTTTAAAGTAGTTTAAAGTTTAAATTAGTTTGAAGTTTAAAGTAGTTTAAAGTTTAAATTAGTTTAAATTTTAAAGTAGTTAAAAGTTTAAATTAGTTTGAAGTTTAAAGTAGTTTAAAGTTTAAAGTAGTTTAAAGTTTAAATTAGTTTGAAGTTTAAATTAGTTTAAAGTTTAAATTAGTTTAAAGTTTAAATTAGTTTAAAGTTTAAATTAGTTTGAAGTTTAAAGTAGTTTAAAGTTTAAAGTAGTTTAAAGTTTAAATTAGGTAGTTTAAAGTTAAAAAGTTGTTGGGGGTTTTCTAGTGGGTTGCTAAGGTGTTCTCGGTGGTTGCTAGGCGGTTGCTAGGGTGTTCTGGGTGGTTGCTATGGTGTTGCTAGGCGGTTGCTAGGGTATTCTGGGTGGTTGCTAGGCGGTTGCTAGGCGGTTGCTAGGGTGTTCTGGGTGGTTGCTAGGCGGTTGCTAGGGTGTTCTGGGTGGTTGCTATGGTGTTGCTAGGTGGTTGCTAGGGTATTCTGGGTGGTTGCTAGGCGGTTGCTAGGGTGTTCTGGGTGGTTGCTAGGCGGTTGCTAGGGTGTTCTGGGTGGTTGCTATGGTGTTGCTAGGCGGTTGCTAGGGTATTCTGGGTGGTTGCTAGGTGGTTGCTAGGCGGTTGCTAGGGTGTTCTGGTTGGTTGCTAGGCGGTTGCTAGGCGGTTGCTAGGGTGTTCTGGGTGGTTGCTAGGCGGTTGCTAGGGTGTTCTGGGTGGTTGCTATGGTGTTGCTAGGCGGTTGCTAGGGTATTCTGGGTGGTTGCTAGGCGGTTGCTAGGCGGTTGCTAGGGTGTTCTGGGTGGTTGCTAGGCGGTTGCTAGGGTGTTCTGGGTGGTTGCTATGGTGTTGCTAGGTGGTTGCTAGGGTATTCTGGGTGGTTGCTAGGCGGTTGCTAGGCGGTTGCTAGGGTGTTCTGGGTGGTTGCTAGGCGGTTGCTAGGGTGTTCTGGGTGGTTGCTATGGTGTTGCTAGGCGGTTGCTAGGGTATTCTGGGTGGTTGCTAGGCGGTTGCTAGGGTGTTCTGGGTGGTTGCTATGGTGTTGCTAGGCGGTTGCTAAGGTATTCAGGGTGGTTGATATGGTGTTACTAGGTGGTTGGTAGTTGTCACAGATGGTTACTATGGAGTTTTTATAGAGTTCTTAGCATGATCTTGGCATGATTTAACACTTAACTAATCGCTATTAGCATGTAGCTATTCACTGCTAGCATGTATAGCATGTTGGAAGTGCTGTTTGCTAGCATGAGTCAAAAGAGCCAAGCCTCATCTCTATACGATGTTCTGATACAGAGATATAGGTCTTGCAAAATGGTTGCTAGGGTACTCAAGTTTGGTTGCTATGGAGTTGCTTGGGAGCTGGAAGCTTTAAACTTAAGAAGTTTAAAGTGGTTTGAAGTTTAAAGTAATTTACGAGTTTTGAGTTTACAAGTTTACAAGTTTAAATGAGTTTAGAGTGTATGTGTGTGTGTGTGTGTGTGTGTGTGTGTGAACACACACACACACACACACACACACACACACACACACTCAGAGTTTATGAGTTTAGAGTTTATAAGTCTATAAATTGATGAGTTTATAAGTGTAAGAGTTTTTGAGTTTAGAGTTTAAAAGTTTTAAATGAGTTTAGAATTTATAAGTTTAAATGAGTTTAGACTTTATAAGTTTAAATGAGTTTAAGAGTTCAGAGTTTATTCATTTATGAGTTAAAGAGTTCATAAGTCTATGAATTCATGAGTTTATAAGTTAATTAGTTTATAAGTGTATGAGTTTAGAGTTTATTAGTTTAAATGAGTCTCATTGGCTAATATAGTATATAGAACGGCAGTTTGGTTTAGTCTTCAAGGTATTTAGATTTGAATTTTCGTCGGTTGGTGAGTTTGAATCTGGATTTGAATTTTTTAGAACTCCCTAATGTAAGTCAATGGGAGTTTTTCCGAGTTTTGATCGGCATTTTTAGGAAAACCGTAAGTCCGATCAGTCTAAAAAGATATAGCAACTAACTTCAGAACAGTTTGAAGGTCTGAGCCGAGTTTGGAGTATGTAGAGTTAAAGCTCTAGGACGAGTTTGAGTCAACAGTTTTTCACAGAAGAATAATAATAATAACTAGATGCAAAAGTTCGTCGAGACAAACTTTAAGTTGGCTTGAGAAAGCCGGACCAGAAAGTTTGAAGAAGTTTAAAGTAGTTTGGAGTTTAGAGTAGTTTGAAGATTAAATTAGTCTAAAGTTTAAATCAGTTTGAAGTTTAAAGTAGTTTACAGTTAAAAAGTTGTTGGGGGTTTTCTAGTGGGTTGCTAGGGTGTTCTGGGTGGTTGCTATGGTGTTGCTAGGCGGTTGCTAGGGTATTCTGGGTGGTTGCTAGGCGGTTGCTAGGGTCTTCTGGGTGGTTGCTATGGTGTTGCTAGGCGGTTGCTAGGGTATTCTGGGTGGTTGCTAGGCGGTTGCTAGGGTGTTCTAGGTGGTTGCTAGGGTGTTGCTAGGCGGTTGCTAGAGTGTTCTGGGTGGTTGCTATGCTGTTGCTAGGTGGTTGCTAGGGTATTCTGGTTGGTTGCTAGGGTGTTTTCGGTGGTTGCTAGGCGGTTGCTAGGGTGTTCTGGGTGGTTGCTATGATGTTGCTAGGTGGTTGCTAGGGTATTCTGGGTGGTTGCTAGGCGGTTGCTAGGGTGTTCTGGGTTGTTGCTATGTTGTTGCTAGGCGGTTGCTAGGGTATTCTGGGTGGTTGCTAGGCGGTTGCTAGGGTATTTTGGTGGTTGCTATGATGTTGCTAGGCGGTTGCTAGGGTGTTTTGGTGGTTGCTATGGTGTTGCTAGGCGGTTGCTAGGGTATTCTGGGTGGTTGCTAGGATGTTGCTAGGGTGTTTTGGTGGTTGCTATGGTGTTGCTAGGCGGTTGCTAGGGTGTTCTGGCTGGTTGCTATGATGTTGCTAGGGGGTTGCTAGGGTGTTTTGGTGGTTGCTATGGTGTTGCTAGGGTATTCTGGGTGGTTGCTAGGGGGTTGCTAGGCGGTTGCTAGGGTGTTCTGGGTGGTTGCTATGCTGTTGCTAGGTGGTTGCTAGGGTATTCTGGTTGGTTGCTATGATGTTGCTAGGTGGTTGCTAGGGTATTCTGGGTGGTTGCTAGGCGGTTGCTAGGGTGTTCTGGGTGGTTGCTATGGTGTTACTAGGCGGTTGCTAGGGTATTCTGGGTGGTTGCTAGGCGGTTGCTAGGGTGTTCTGGGTGGTTGCTATGCTGTTGCTAGGCGGTTGCTAGGGTATTCTGGGTGGTTGCTAGGCGGTTGCTAGGGTGTTCTGGGTGGTTGCTATGGTGTTGCTAGGCGGTTGCTAGGGTATTCTGGGTGGTTGCTAGGATGTTGCTAGGGTGTTTTGGCGGTTGCTAGGGTGTTCTGGGTGGTTGCTATGATGTTGCTAGGTGTTTGCTAGGGTGTTTTGGTGGTTGCTATGGTGTTGCTAGGGTATTCTGGGTGGTTGATAGGGTGTTGCTAGGTGGTTGCTAGGGTGTTCTAGGTGGTTGCTATGGTGTTACTAGGTGGTTGGTAGTTGTCACAGATGGTTACTATGGAGTCTTTATAGAGTTCTTAGCATGATCTTGGCATGATATAGCACTTAACTAATTGCTATTAGCATGTAGCTATTCACTGCTAGCATGTGTAGCATGTTGGAAGTGCTGTTTGCTAGCATGAGTCAAAAGAGCCAAACCTCATCTCTATACGATGTTCTGATACAGAGATATAGGTCTTGCAAAACGGTTGCTAGGGTACTCAAGTTTGGTTGCTATGGAGTTGCTTGGGAGCTGGAAGCTTTAAACTTAAGAAGTTTAAAGTGGTTTGAAGTATAAAGTAGTTTACGAGTTTTTGAGTTTTGAGTTTATAAGTTTAAATGAGTTTAGAGTTTAAGTTTAAATGAGTTTAGAGTGTGTGTGTGTGTGTGTGTGTGTGTGTACACACACACACACACACACACACACTCAGAGTTTATGAGTGTAGAGTTTATAAGTGTATAAATGGATGAGTTTATAAGTGTACAAGTTTTTGAGTTCAGTTTATAAGTTTAAATGAGTTTTGAGTTTATAAGTTTAAATGAGTTTAGAGTTTATAAATTTAAATGAGTTTAAGAGTTCAGAGTTTATTAATTTATGAGTTTTAGAGTTCATAAGTCTATGAATTCATGAGTTAATTACTTTATAAGTGTATGAGTTTAGAGTGCATTAGTTTAAATTAGTCTCAATGGCTCATATAGTATATAGAACGGCAGTTTGGTTTAGTCTTCAAGGTATTTTGATTTGAATTTTCGTCGGTTGGTCAGTTTGAATCTAAATTTGAATTTTTTAGAACTCCCTAATGTAAGTCAATGGGAGTTTTTCCAAGTTTTGATCGTCATTTTTAGGAAAACCGTAAGTCCGATCAGTCTGAAAAGATATAGCAACTAACTTCAGATCAGTTTGAGTGTCTGAGCCGAGTTTGGAGTATGTAGAGTTAAAGCTCTAGGACGAGTTTGAGTCAACAGTTTTTAACAGAAGATTAATAATAATAATAATAAGTTTAAATAGGATTTCAGTAAGTTGGCTCTCTCAAGCCAACTTAACTAGATGCAAAAGTTCGTCGAGACAAACTTTAAGTTGGCTTGAGAAAGTTTGGACCAGGGGTGCGTTTCCCGAAAGCATCGTTGGCCAACTATGGTCGCAAGTTCATCGCAATGTCCATTGAACTCTATTGGTAACGACGGAACTTGCGACCATAGTTGGCCAACGATGCTTTCGGGAAACGCACCCCAGAACGTTTTTTGCTAGGCGGTTGCTAGGGTGTTCTGGGTGGTTGCTAGGCGGTTGCTAGGGTATTCTGGGTGGTTGCTAGGCGATTGCTAGGGTGTTCTGTGTGGTTGCTATGGTGTTGCTAGGCGGTTGCTAGGGTGTTCTGGTTGGTTGCTAGGGTGTTGTTAGGCGGTTGCTAGGGTGTTCTGGGTGGTTGCTATGGTGTTGCTAGGTGGTTGCTAGGGTATTCTGGGTGGTTGCTATGGTGTTGCTAGGCGGTTGCTAGGGTGTTCTGGGTGGTTGTTATGGTGTTACTAGGCGGTTGCTAGGGTGTTCTGGGTGGTTGCTAGGCGGTTGCTAGGGTGTTGTTAGGCGGTTGCTAGGGTGTTCTGGGTAGTTGCTATGGTGTTGCTAGGCGGTTGCTAAGGTATTCTGGGTGGTTGCTAGGCGGTTGCTAGGGTGTTCTGGGTGGTTGCTAGGCGGTTGCTAGGGTGTTCTGGGTGGTTACTATGGTGTTGCTAGGTGGTTGCTAGGGTATTCTGGGTGGTTGCTAGGCAGTTGCTAGGGTGTTCTGGGTGGTTGCTATGGTATTGCTAGGCGGTTGCTAGGGTGTTCTGGGTGGTTGCTATGGTGTTGCTAAGTGGTTAGTAGTTGTCACAGATGGTTACTATGGAGTCTTTATAGAGTTCTTAGCATGATCTTGGCATGATATAGCACTTAACTAATCGCTATTAGCATGTAGCTATTCACTGCTAGCATGTGTAGCATGTTGGAAGTGCTGTTTGCTAGCATGAGTCAAAAGAGCCAAACCTCATCTCTATACGATGTTCTGATACAGAGATATAGGTCTTGCAAAACGGTTGCTAGGGTACTCAAGTTTGGTTGCTATGGAGTTGCTTGGGAGCTGGAAGTTTTAAACTTAAGAAGTTTAAAGTGGTTTGAAGTTTAAAGTAGTTTACAAGTAAGGAGTTTTGAGTTTACAAGTTTAAATGAGTTTAGAGTTTAAGTTTAAATGAGTTTAGAGTGTGTGTGTGTGTGTGTTCACACACACACACACACACACACACACACACACACACACACACTCAGAGTTTATGAGTTTAGAGTTTATAAGTGTATAAATTGATGAGTTTATAAGTGTAAGAGTTTTTGAGTTTAGAGTTTATAAGTTTTAAATGAGTTTAGAGTTTATAAGTTTAAATGAGTTTAAGAGTTCAGAGTTTATTAATTTATGAGTTTTAGAGTTCATAAGTCTATGAATTCATGAGTTTATAAGTTAATTAGTTTATAAGTGTATGAGTTTAGAGTGCATTAGTTTAAATTAGTCTCAATGGCTCATATAGTATATAGAATGGCAGTTTGGTTTAGTCTTCAAGGTGTTTAGATTTAAATTTTGTCGGTTTGAATTTTTTAGAACTCCCCAATGTAAGTCAATGGGAGTTTTTGAATGAGTTTTTTCGAGTTTTGATCGTCATTTTTAGGAAAACCGTAAGTCCGATCAGTCTGAAAAGATATAGCAACGCGAGTCAGATCAGTTTGAGTGTCTGAGCCGAGTTTGGAGTATGTAGAGTTAAAGCTCTAGGAGGAGTTTCATATAGAAATTTTAGTCTCGGAATAATAATAATAATAATAATAACTAGATGCAAAAGTTCGTCGAGACAAACTTTAAGTTGGCTTGAGAAAGTTTGGACCAGAACGCTTTTTGCTAGGCGGTTGCTAGGGTCTTTTGGGTGGTTGCTAGGCGGTTGCTAGGGTGTTCTGAGTGGTTGCTATGGTGTTGCTAGGGTGTTCTGGGTGGTTGCTAGGCGGTTGCTAGGGTGTTCTGGGTGGTTGCTAGGCGGTTGCTAGGGTGTTCTGAGTGGTTGCTATGGTGTTGCTAGGGTGTTCTGGGTGGTTGCTAGGCGGTTGCTAGGGTGTTCTGGGTGGTTGCTATGGTGTTGCTAGGCGGTTGCTAGGGTATTCTGGGTGGTTGCTAGGCGGTTGCTAGGGTGTTTTGGGTGGTTGCTATGGTGTTGCTAGGCGGTTGCTAGGGTATTCTGAGTGGTTGCTAGGCGGTTGCTAGGGTGTTGCTAGGCGGTTGCTAAGGTATTCTGGGTGGTTGCTAGGCGGTTGCTAGGGTGTTCTGAGTGGTTGCTATGCTGTTGCTAGGGTGTTCTGGGTGGTTGCTAGGCGGTTGCTCGGGTGTTCTGGGTGGTTGCTATGGTGTTGCTAGGCGGTTGCTAGGGTATTCTGGGTGGTTGCTAGGCGGTTGCTAGGGTGTTCTGGGTGGTTGCTATGGTGTTGCTAGGCGGTTGCTAGGGTATTCTGAGTGGTTGCTAGGTGGTTGCTAGGGTGTTCTGGGTGGTTGCTATGGTGTTGCTAGGCGGTTGCTAAGGTATTCTGGGCGGTTACTAGGCGGTTGCTAGGGTGTTCTGGGCGGTTGCTATGGTGTTGCTAGGTGTTTGGTAGTTGTCACAGATGGTTACTATGGAGTCTTTATAGAGTTCTTAGCATGATCTTGGCATGATATAGCACTTAACTACTCGTTATTAGCATGTAGCTATTCAGTGCTAGCATGTGTAGCATGTTGGAAGTGCTGTTTGCTAGCATGAGTCAAAAGAGCCAAACCTCATCTCTATACGATGTTCTTAAACAGAGATCTAGGTCTTGCAAAACGGTTGCTAGGGTACTCAAGTTTGGTTGCTATGGAGTTGCTTGGGAGCTGGAAGCTTTAAACTTAAGAAGTGGTTTGAAGTTTAAAGTAGTTTACGAGAATTTGAGTTTGGAGTTTATAAGTTTAAATGAGTTTAGAGTTTAAGTTTAAATGAGTTTAGTGTGTGTGTGTGTGTGTGTGTGTGTGTTCACACACACACACACACACACACACACTCAGAGTTTATGAGTTTAGAGTTTATAAGTGTATAAATTGATGAGTTTATAAGTGTAAGAGTTTTTGAGTTTAGAGTTTATACGTTTTAAATGAGTTTAGAGTTTATAAGTTTTAATGAGTTTAGAGTTTATAAGTTTAAATGAGTTTAAGAGTTCAGAGTTTATTAATTTATGAGTTTAAGAGTTCATAAGTCTATGAATTCATGAGTTTATAAGTTAATTAGTTTATAAGTGTATGAGTTTAGAGTTTATTAGTTTAAATGAGTCTCAATGGCTCATATAGTATATAGAATGGCAGTTTGGTTTAGTCTTCAAGGTGTTTAGATTTAAATTTTGTCGGTTTGAATTTTTTAGAACTCCCCAATGTAAGTCAATGGGAGTTTTTGAATGAGTTTTTTCGAGTTTTGATCGTCATTTTTAGGAAAACCTTAAGTCCGATCAGTCTGAAAAGATATAGCAACGCGAGTCAGATCAGTTTGAGTGTCTGTGCCGAGTTTGGAGTATATGGAGTTAAAGCTCTAGGAGGAGTTTGAGTTGTAAATTTTTAGGGTCAGAAGAATAATAATAATAATAAGTTTAAATAGGATTTCAGTAAGTTGGCTCTCTCAAGCCAACTTAATAATAAGTTTAAATAGGATTTCAATATGTTGGCTCTCTCAAGCCAACTTAATAACTAGATTAAAAAGTTCGTCGAGACAAACTTTAAGTTGGCTTGAGAAAGCCGGACCAGAAAGTTTAAAGAAGTTTAAAAAAGTTTGGAGTTTAAATTAGTTTAAAGTTTAAAGTAGTTTAAAGTTTAAATTAGTTTGAAGTTTAAAGTAGTTTAAAGTTTAAATTAGTTTAAATTTTAAAGTAGTTAAAAGTTTAAATTAGTTTGAAGTTTAAAGTAGTTTAAAGTTTAAAGTAGTTTAAAGTTTAAATTAGTTTGAAGTTTAAATTAGTTTAAAGTTTAAATTAGTTTAAAGTTTAAATTAGTTTAAAGTTTAAATTAGTTTGAAGTTTAAAGTAGTTTAAAGTTTAAAGTAGTTTAAAGTTTAAATTAGGTAGTTTAAAGTTAAAAAGTTGTTGGGGGTTTTCTAGTGGGTTGCTAAGGTGTTCTCGGTGGTTGCTAGGCGGTTGCTAGGGTGTTCTGGGTGGTTGCTATGGTGTTGCTAGGCGGTTGCTAGGGTATTCTGGGTGGTTGCTAGGCGGTTGCTAGGCGGTTGCTAGGGTGTTCTGGGTGGTTGCTAGGCGGTTGCTAGGGTGTTCTGGGTGGTTGCTATGGTGTTGCTAGGTGGTTGCTAGGGTATTCTGGGTGGTTGCTAGGCGGTTGCTAGGGTGTTCTGGGTGGTTGCTAGGCGGTTGCTAGGGTGTTCTGGGTGGTTGCTATGGTGTTGCTAGGCGGTTGCTAGGGTATTCTGGGTGGTTGCTAGGTGGTTGCTAGGCGGTTGCTAGGGTGTTCTGGTTGGTTGCTAGGCGGTTGCTAGGCGGTTGCTAGGGTGTTCTGGGTGGTTGCTAGGCGGTTGCTAGGGTGTTCTGGGTGGTTGCTATGGTGTTGCTAGGCGGTTGCTAGGGTATTCTGGGTGGTTGCTAGGCGGTTGCTAGGCGGTTGCTAGGGTGTTCTGGGTGGTTGCTAGGCGGTTGCTAGGGTGTTCTGGGTGGTTGCTATGGTGTTGCTAGGTGGTTGCTAGGGTATTCTGGGTGGTTGCTAGGCGGTTGCTAGGCGGTTGCTAGGGTGTTCTGGGTGGTTGCTAGGCGGTTGCTAGGGTGTTCTGGGTGGTTGCTATGGTGTTGCTAGGCGGTTGCTAGGGTATTCTGGGTGGTTGCTAGGCGGTTGCTAGGGTGTTCTGGGTGGTTGCTATGGTGTTGCTAGGCGGTTGCTAAGGTATTCAGGGTGGTTGATATGGTGTTACTAGGTGGTTGGTAGTTGTCACAGATGGTTACTATGGAGTTTTTATAGAGTTCTTAGCATGATCTTGGCATGATTTAACACTTAACTAATCGCTATTAGCATGTAGCTATTCACTGCTAGCATGTATAGCATGTTGGAAGTGCTGTTTGCTAGCATGAGTCAAAAGAGCCAAGCCTCATCTCTATACGATGTTCTGATACAGAGATATAGGTCTTGCAAAATGGTTGCTAGGGTACTCAAGTTTGGTTGCTATGGAGTTGCTTGGGAGCTGGAAGCTTTAAACTTAAGAAGTTTAAAGTGGTTTGAAGTTTAAAGTAATTTACGAGTTTTGAGTTTACAAGTTTACAAGTTTAAATGAGTTTAGAGTGTATGTGTGTGTGTGTGTGTGTGTGTGTGTGAACACACACACACACACACACACACACACACACACTCAGAGTTTATGAGTTTAGAGTTTATAAGTCTATAAATTGATGAGTTTATAAGTGTAAGAGTTTTTGAGTTTAGAGTTTAAAAGTTTTAAATGAGTTTAGAATTTATAAGTTTAAATGAGTTTAGACTTTATAAGTTTAAATGAGTTTAAGAGTTCAGAGTTTATTCATTTATGAGTTAAAGAGTTCATAAGTCTATGAATTCATGAGTTTATAAGTTAATTAGTTTATAAGTGTATGAGTTTAGAGTTTATTAGTTTAAATGAGTCTCATTGGCTAATATAGTATATAGAACGGCAGTTTGGTTTAGTCTTCAAGGTATTTAGATTTGAATTTTCGTCGGTTGGTGAGTTTGAATCTGGATTTGAATTTTTTAGAACTCCCTAATGTAAGTCAATGGGAGTTTTTCCGAGTTTTGATCGGCATTTTTAGGAAAACCGTAAGTCCGATCAGTCTAAAAAGATATAGCAACTAACTTCAGAACAGTTTGAAGGTCTGAGCCGAGTTTGGAGTATGTAGAGTTAAAGCTCTAGGACGAGTTTGAGTCAACAGTTTTTCACAGAAGAATAATAATAATAACTAGAATGTACATTTCCTGAAGAAAATGTGAAATGGTGCTTGCAGTGGCAAAACTCTCCACTCGGTTGCTAGGGTGTTGTACATGATTGCATACGAGCCAACAACCATGTCTGTACGATGTTGTGGAGCTGAAATATAGCTTCTATATGTTGCAATATGGTTTAAATGTGGCTCTAAACGGTTGCTAGGGCGTTGCTAGGCGGTTGCTAGGGTATTCTGGGTGGTTGCTAGGCGGTTGCTAGGGTATTCTTGGTGGTTGCTAGGCCGTTGCTAGGTGGTTGCTATGTTGTTGCTAGGCGGTTGCTAGGGTATTCTGGGTGGTTGCTATGGTGTTGCTAGGCGGTTGCTAGGGTATTCTGGGTGGTTTCTAGGGCGTTGCTAGGGTATTATGGGTGGTTGCTATGGTGTTGCTAGGCAGTTGCTAGGGTGTTCTGGGTGGTTGCTAGGCGGTTGCTAGGGTATTCTTGGTGGTTACTATGGTGTTGCTAGGCGGTTGCTAGGGTATTCTGGGTGGTTGCTAGGCGGTTGCTAGGATATTCTTGGTGGTTGCTAGGGCGTTGCTAGGTGGTTGCTAGGCTGTTCTGGGTGGTTTCTATGGTGTTGCTAGGCGGTTGCTAGGGTATTCTGGGTGGTTGCTATGGTGTTGCTAGGCAGTTGCTAGAGTGTTCTGGGTGGTTGCTAGGCAGTTGCTAGGTGTTCTGGGTGGTTGCTAGGCAGTTGCTAGGGTGTTCTGGGTGGATGCTAGGGCGTTGCTAGGCAGTTGCTAGAGTGTTCTGGGTGGTTGCTAGGCAGTTGCTAGGTGTTCTGGGTGGATGCTAGGGCGTTGCTAGGCAGTTGCTAGAGTGTTCTGGGTGGTTGCTAGGCAGTTGCTAGGTGTTCTGGGTGGTTGCTAGGCAGTTGCTAGGGTGTTCTGGGTGGTTGCGAGTGCCTTATGTACGAATGGCCGAATAGGCACAAGCATGGAGCAATTTCACAAGGCCACGAGTGTAATATTGCTTTAATTAAAAAAAAAAAAGCAGTTGCTAGGGTGTTCTGGGTGGTTGCGAGTGCCTTCAGTACGGCACTCGGCCTGCGGCCTCGTGCCTATGGCCGAATAGGGTGTTCTGGGTGGTTCAGTACAGCACTCGGCCTGCGGCCTCGTGCCTATGGCCGAATAGGCACAAGCATGGAGCGATATCGCAAGGCCACGAGTGTAATATTGCGTTAAAAAATACAAAAAAATGTAAAAAACATTTTTTTTTGGTTTAGGGTGGTTGCTAGGGAGCTCTTAGTGGTTGCTAGGGTGCTGAAACTGGTTGCTAGGGTGTGGCTATGAAGATTTTAGGCCATTACTTATTGGCTGCTTGATAATATAAATCCTCTGAGGGAGAGAGAGAGGGAGACATGCAGGGCTGTCAGGCCCTTTGGAGTCTGTGTGTGTGAAAACGGCAGTTGGGATTCAAATATTTTTAGAATGCCCAATGTTAAGTCAATGGGACTTTTTTGGCCGCTTTTTCGCCCGCTGTGCGAACATCGTACATCCGATCGCTTAGAAAAGTCATAGCACACCTCTCCTTAATGAGCCGGTCGATTTGACACCTCACTCAGGGGTCTGTGACAAATGGTGCGGGGCGAGTTTCGCGCCAAACTTTTGTGTGGAATAATAAGAAGAATAATAATAAGTATGCAAGAGAACACTAATGATGCCTTGCTTTCAGCAAGCACCATTAACTAGATGCAAAAGTTCGTCGAGACAAACTTTAAGTTGGCTTGAGAAAGCCGGACCAGAAAGTTTGAAGAAGTTTAAAGTAGTTTGGAGTTTAGAGTAGTTTGAAGATTAAATTAGTCTAAAGTTTAAATCAGTTTGAAGTTTAAAGTAGTTTACAGTTAAAAAGTTGTTGGGGGTTTTCTAGTGGGTTGCTAGGGTGTTCTGGGTGGTTGCTATGGTGTTGCTAGGCGGTTGCTAGGGTATTCTGGGTGGTTGCTAGGCGGTTGCTAGGGTCTTCTGGGTGGTTGCTATGGTGTTGCTAGGCGGTTGCTAGGGTATTCTGGGTGGTTGCTAGGCGGTTGCTAGGGTGTTCTAGGTGGTTGCTAGGGTGTTGCTAGGCGGTTGCTAGAGTGTTCTGGGTGGTTGCTATGCTGTTGCTAGGTGGTTGCTAGGGTATTCTGGTTGGTTGCTAGGGTGTTTTCGGTGGTTGCTAGGCGGTTGCTAGGGTGTTCTGGGTGGTTGCTATGATGTTGCTAGGTGGTTGCTAGGGTATTCTGGGTGGTTGCTAGGCGGTTGCTAGGGTGTTCTGGGTTGTTGCTATGTTGTTGCTAGGCGGTTGCTAGGGTATTCTGGGTGGTTGCTAGGCGGTTGCTAGGGTATTTTGGTGGTTGCTATGATGTTGCTAGGCGGTTGCTAGGGTGTTTTGGTGGTTGCTATGGTGTTGCTAGGCGGTTGCTAGGGTATTCTGGGTGGTTGCTAGGATGTTGCTAGGGTGTTTTGGTGGTTGCTATGGTGTTGCTAGGCGGTTGCTAGGGTGTTCTGGCTGGTTGCTATGATGTTGCTAGGGGGTTGCTAGGGTGTTTTGGTGGTTGCTATGGTGTTGCTAGGGTATTCTGGGTGGTTGCTAGGGGGTTGCTAGGCGGTTGCTAGGGTGTTCTGGGTGGTTGCTATGCTGTTGCTAGGTGGTTGCTAGGGTATTCTGGTTGGTTGCTATGATGTTGCTAGGTGGTTGCTAGGGTATTCTGGGTGGTTGCTAGGCGGTTGCTAGGGTGTTCTGGGTGGTTGCTATGGTGTTACTAGGCGGTTGCTAGGGTATTCTGGGTGGTTGCTAGGCGGTTGCTAGGGTGTTCTGGGTGGTTGCTATGCTGTTGCTAGGCGGTTGCTAGGGTATTCTGGGTGGTTGCTAGGCGGTTGCTAGGGTGTTCTGGGTGGTTGCTATGGTGTTGCTAGGCGGTTGCTAGGGTATTCTGGGTGGTTGCTAGGATGTTGCTAGGGTGTTTTGGCGGTTGCTAGGGTGTTCTGGGTGGTTGCTATGATGTTGCTAGGTGTTTGCTAGGGTGTTTTGGTGGTTGCTATGGTGTTGCTAGGGTATTCTGGGTGGTTGATAGGGTGTTGCTAGGTGGTTGCTAGGGTGTTCTAGGTGGTTGCTATGGTGTTACTAGGTGGTTGGTAGTTGTCACAGATGGTTACTATGGAGTCTTTATAGAGTTCTTAGCATGATCTTGGCATGATATAGCACTTAACTAATTGCTATTAGCATGTAGCTATTCACTGCTAGCATGTGTAGCATGTTGGAAGTGCTGTTTGCTAGCATGAGTCAAAAGAGCCAAACCTCATCTCTATACGATGTTCTGATACAGAGATATAGGTCTTGCAAAACGGTTGCTAGGGTACTCAAGTTTGGTTGCTATGGAGTTGCTTGGGAGCTGGAAGCTTTAAACTTAAGAAGTTTAAAGTGGTTTGAAGTATAAAGTAGTTTACGAGTTTTTGAGTTTTGAGTTTATAAGTTTAAATGAGTTTAGAGTTTAAGTTTAAATGAGTTTAGAGTGTGTGTGTGTGTGTGTGTGTGTGTGTACACACACACACACACACACACACACTCAGAGTTTATGAGTGTAGAGTTTATAAGTGTATAAATGGATGAGTTTATAAGTGTACAAGTTTTTGAGTTCAGTTTATAAGTTTAAATGAGTTTTGAGTTTATAAGTTTAAATGAGTTTAGAGTTTATAAATTTAAATGAGTTTAAGAGTTCAGAGTTTATTAATTTATGAGTTTTAGAGTTCATAAGTCTATGAATTCATGAGTTAATTACTTTATAAGTGTATGAGTTTAGAGTGCATTAGTTTAAATTAGTCTCAATGGCTCATATAGTATATAGAACGGCAGTTTGGTTTAGTCTTCAAGGTATTTTGATTTGAATTTTCGTCGGTTGGTCAGTTTGAATCTAAATTTGAATTTTTTAGAACTCCCTAATGTAAGTCAATGGGAGTTTTTCCAAGTTTTGATCGTCATTTTTAGGAAAACCGTAAGTCCGATCAGTCTGAAAAGATATAGCAACTAACTTCAGATCAGTTTGAGTGTCTGAGCCGAGTTTGGAGTATGTAGAGTTAAAGCTCTAGGACGAGTTTGAGTCAACAGTTTTTAACAGAAGATTAATAATAATAATAATAAGTTTAAATAGGATTTCAGTAAGTTGGCTCTCTCAAGCCAACTTAACTAGATGCAAAAGTTCGTCGAGACAAACTTTAAGTTGGCTTGAGAAAGTTTGGACCAGGGGTGCGTTTCCCGAAAGCATCGTTGGCCAACTATGGTCGCAAGTTCATCGCAATGTCCATTGAACTCTATTGGTAACGACGGAACTTGCGACCATAGTTGGCCAACGATGCTTTCGGGAAACGCACCCCAGAACGTTTTTTGCTAGGCGGTTGCTAGGGTGTTCTGGGTGGTTGCTAGGCGGTTGCTAGGGTATTCTGGGTGGTTGCTAGGCGATTGCTAGGGTGTTCTGTGTGGTTGCTATGGTGTTGCTAGGCGGTTGCTAGGGTGTTCTGGTTGGTTGCTAGGGTGTTGTTAGGCGGTTGCTAGGGTGTTCTGGGTGGTTGCTATGGTGTTGCTAGGTGGTTGCTAGGGTATTCTGGGTGGTTGCTATGGTGTTGCTAGGCGGTTGCTAGGGTGTTCTGGGTGGTTGTTATGGTGTTACTAGGCGGTTGCTAGGGTGTTCTGGGTGGTTGCTAGGCGGTTGCTAGGGTGTTGTTAGGCGGTTGCTAGGGTGTTCTGGGTAGTTGCTATGGTGTTGCTAGGCGGTTGCTAAGGTATTCTGGGTGGTTGCTAGGCGGTTGCTAGGGTGTTCTGGGTGGTTGCTAGGCGGTTGCTAGGGTGTTCTGGGTGGTTACTATGGTGTTGCTAGGTGGTTGCTAGGGTATTCTGGGTGGTTGCTAGGCAGTTGCTAGGGTGTTCTGGGTGGTTGCTATGGTATTGCTAGGCGGTTGCTAGGGTGTTCTGGGTGGTTGCTATGGTGTTGCTAAGTGGTTAGTAGTTGTCACAGATGGTTACTATGGAGTCTTTATAGAGTTCTTAGCATGATCTTGGCATGATATAGCACTTAACTAATCGCTATTAGCATGTAGCTATTCACTGCTAGCATGTGTAGCATGTTGGAAGTGCTGTTTGCTAGCATGAGTCAAAAGAGCCAAACCTCATCTCTATACGATGTTCTGATACAGAGATATAGGTCTTGCAAAACGGTTGCTAGGGTACTCAAGTTTGGTTGCTATGGAGTTGCTTGGGAGCTGGAAGTTTTAAACTTAAGAAGTTTAAAGTGGTTTGAAGTTTAAAGTAGTTTACAAGTAAGGAGTTTTGAGTTTACAAGTTTAAATGAGTTTAGAGTTTAAGTTTAAATGAGTTTAGAGTGTGTGTGTGTGTGTGTTCACACACACACACACACACACACACACACACACACACACACACTCAGAGTTTATGAGTTTAGAGTTTATAAGTGTATAAATTGATGAGTTTATAAGTGTAAGAGTTTTTGAGTTTAGAGTTTATAAGTTTTAAATGAGTTTAGAGTTTATAAGTTTAAATGAGTTTAAGAGTTCAGAGTTTATTAATTTATGAGTTTTAGAGTTCATAAGTCTATGAATTCATGAGTTTATAAGTTAATTAGTTTATAAGTGTATGAGTTTAGAGTGCATTAGTTTAAATTAGTCTCAATGGCTCATATAGTATATAGAATGGCAGTTTGGTTTAGTCTTCAAGGTGTTTAGATTTAAATTTTGTCGGTTTGAATTTTTTAGAACTCCCCAATGTAAGTCAATGGGAGTTTTTGAATGAGTTTTTTCGAGTTTTGATCGTCATTTTTAGGAAAACCGTAAGTCCGATCAGTCTGAAAAGATATAGCAACGCGAGTCAGATCAGTTTGAGTGTCTGAGCCGAGTTTGGAGTATGTAGAGTTAAAGCTCTAGGAGGAGTTTCATATAGAAATTTTAGTCTCGGAATAATAATAATAATAATAATAACTAGATGCAAAAGTTCGTCGAGACAAACTTTAAGTTGGCTTGAGAAAGTTTGGACCAGAACGCTTTTTGCTAGGCGGTTGCTAGGGTCTTTTGGGTGGTTGCTAGGCGGTTGCTAGGGTGTTCTGAGTGGTTGCTATGGTGTTGCTAGGGTGTTCTGGGTGGTTGCTAGGCGGTTGCTAGGGTGTTCTGGGTGGTTGCTAGGCGGTTGCTAGGGTGTTCTGAGTGGTTGCTATGGTGTTGCTAGGGTGTTCTGGGTGGTTGCTAGGCGGTTGCTAGGGTGTTCTGGGTGGTTGCTATGGTGTTGCTAGGCGGTTGCTAGGGTATTCTGGGTGGTTGCTAGGCGGTTGCTAGGGTGTTTTGGGTGGTTGCTATGGTGTTGCTAGGCGGTTGCTAGGGTATTCTGAGTGGTTGCTAGGCGGTTGCTAGGGTGTTGCTAGGCGGTTGCTAAGGTATTCTGGGTGGTTGCTAGGCGGTTGCTAGGGTGTTCTGAGTGGTTGCTATGCTGTTGCTAGGGTGTTCTGGGTGGTTGCTAGGCGGTTGCTCGGGTGTTCTGGGTGGTTGCTATGGTGTTGCTAGGCGGTTGCTAGGGTATTCTGGGTGGTTGCTAGGCGGTTGCTAGGGTGTTCTGGGTGGTTGCTATGGTGTTGCTAGGCGGTTGCTAGGGTATTCTGAGTGGTTGCTAGGTGGTTGCTAGGGTGTTCTGGGTGGTTGCTATGGTGTTGCTAGGCGGTTGCTAAGGTATTCTGGGCGGTTACTAGGCGGTTGCTAGGGTGTTCTGGGCGGTTGCTATGGTGTTGCTAGGTGTTTGGTAGTTGTCACAGATGGTTACTATGGAGTCTTTATAGAGTTCTTAGCATGATCTTGGCATGATATAGCACTTAACTACTCGTTATTAGCATGTAGCTATTCAGTGCTAGCATGTGTAGCATGTTGGAAGTGCTGTTTGCTAGCATGAGTCAAAAGAGCCAAACCTCATCTCTATACGATGTTCTTAAACAGAGATCTAGGTCTTGCAAAACGGTTGCTAGGGTACTCAAGTTTGGTTGCTATGGAGTTGCTTGGGAGCTGGAAGCTTTAAACTTAAGAAGTGGTTTGAAGTTTAAAGTAGTTTACGAGAATTTGAGTTTGGAGTTTATAAGTTTAAATGAGTTTAGAGTTTAAGTTTAAATGAGTTTAGTGTGTGTGTGTGTGTGTGTGTGTTCACACACACACACACACACACACACACACTCAGAGTTTATGAGTTTAGAGTTTATAAGTGTATAAATTGATGAGTTTATAAGTGTAAGAGTTTTTGAGTTTAGAGTTTATACGTTTTAAATGAGTTTAGAGTTTATAAGTTTTAATGAGTTTAGAGTTTATAAGTTTAAATGAGTTTAAGAGTTCAGAGTTTATTAATTTATGAGTTTAAGAGTTCATAAGTCTATGAATTCATGAGTTTATAAGTTAATTAGTTTATAAGTGTATGAGTTTAGAGTTTATTAGTTTAAATGAGTCTCAATGGCTCATATAGTATATAGAATGGCAGTTTGGTTTAGTCTTCAAGGTGTTTAGATTTAAATTTTGTCGGTTTGAATTTTTTAGAACTCCCCAATGTAAGTCAATGGGAGTTTTTGAATGAGTTTTTTCGAGTTTTGATCGTCATTTTTAGGAAAACCTTAAGTCCGATCAGTCTGAAAAGATATAGCAACGCGAGTCAGATCAGTTTGAGTGTCTGTGCCGAGTTTGGAGTATATGGAGTTAAAGCTCTAGGAGGAGTTTGAGTTGTAAATTTTTAGGGTCAGAAGAATAATAATAATAATAAGTTTAAATAGGATTTCAGTAAGTTGGCTCTCTCAAGCCAACTTAATAATAAGTTTAAATAGGATTTCAATATGTTGGCTCTCTCAAGCCAACTTAATAACTAGATTAAAAAGTTCGTCGAGACAAACTTTAAGTTGGCTTGAGAAAGCCGGACCAGAAAGTTTAAAGAAGTTTAAAAAAGTTTGGAGTTTAAATTAGTTTAAAGTTTAAAGTAGTTTAAAGTTTAAATTAGTTTGAAGTTTAAAGTAGTTTAAAGTTTAAATTAGTTTAAATTTTAAAGTAGTTAAAAGTTTAAATTAGTTTGAAGTTTAAAGTAGTTTAAAGTTTAAAGTAGTTTAAAGTTTAAATTAGTTTGAAGTTTAAATTAGTTTAAAGTTTAAATTAGTTTAAAGTTTAAATTAGTTTAAAGTTTAAATTAGTTTGAAGTTTAAAGTAGTTTAAAGTTTAAAGTAGTTTAAAGTTTAAATTAGGTAGTTTAAAGTTAAAAAGTTGTTGGGGGTTTTCTAGTGGGTTGCTAAGGTGTTCTCGGTGGTTGCTAGGCGGTTGCTAGGGTGTTCTGGGTGGTTGCTATGGTGTTGCTAGGCGGTTGCTAGGGTATTCTGGGTGGTTGCTAGGCGGTTGCTAGGCGGTTGCTAGGGTGTTCTGGGTGGTTGCTAGGCGGTTGCTAGGGTGTTCTGGGTGGTTGCTATGGTGTTGCTAGGTGGTTGCTAGGGTATTCTGGGTGGTTGCTAGGCGGTTGCTAGGGTGTTCTGGGTGGTTGCTAGGCGGTTGCTAGGGTGTTCTGGGTGGTTGCTATGGTGTTGCTAGGCGGTTGCTAGGGTATTCTGGGTGGTTGCTAGGTGGTTGCTAGGCGGTTGCTAGGGTGTTCTGGTTGGTTGCTAGGCGGTTGCTAGGCGGTTGCTAGGGTGTTCTGGGTGGTTGCTAGGCGGTTGCTAGGGTGTTCTGGGTGGTTGCTATGGTGTTGCTAGGCGGTTGCTAGGGTATTCTGGGTGGTTGCTAGGCGGTTGCTAGGCGGTTGCTAGGGTGTTCTGGGTGGTTGCTAGGCGGTTGCTAGGGTGTTCTGGGTGGTTGCTATGGTGTTGCTAGGTGGTTGCTAGGGTATTCTGGGTGGTTGCTAGGCGGTTGCTAGGCGGTTGCTAGGGTGTTCTGGGTGGTTGCTAGGCGGTTGCTAGGGTGTTCTGGGTGGTTGCTATGGTGTTGCTAGGCGGTTGCTAGGGTATTCTGGGTGGTTGCTAGGCGGTTGCTAGGGTGTTCTGGGTGGTTGCTATGGTGTTGCTAGGCGGTTGCTAAGGTATTCAGGGTGGTTGATATGGTGTTACTAGGTGGTTGGTAGTTGTCACAGATGGTTACTATGGAGTTTTTATAGAGTTCTTAGCATGATCTTGGCATGATTTAACACTTAACTAATCGCTATTAGCATGTAGCTATTCACTGCTAGCATGTATAGCATGTTGGAAGTGCTGTTTGCTAGCATGAGTCAAAAGAGCCAAGCCTCATCTCTATACGATGTTCTGATACAGAGATATAGGTCTTGCAAAATGGTTGCTAGGGTACTCAAGTTTGGTTGCTATGGAGTTGCTTGGGAGCTGGAAGCTTTAAACTTAAGAAGTTTAAAGTGGTTTGAAGTTTAAAGTAATTTACGAGTTTTGAGTTTACAAGTTTACAAGTTTAAATGAGTTTAGAGTGTATGTGTGTGTGTGTGTGTGTGTGTGTGTGAACACACACACACACACACACACACACACACTCAGAGTTTATGAGTTTAGAGTTTATAAGTCTATAAATTGATGAGTTTATAAGTGTAAGAGTTTTTGAGTTTAGAGTTTAAAAGTTTTAAATGAGTTTAGAATTTATAAGTTTAAATGAGTTTAGACTTTATAAGTTTAAATGAGTTTAAGAGTTCAGAGTTTATTCATTTATGAGTTAAAGAGTTCATAAGTCTATGAATTCATGAGTTTATAAGTTAATTAGTTTATAAGTGTATGAGTTTAGAGTTTATTAGTTTAAATGAGTCTCATTGGCTAATATAGTATATAGAACGGCAGTTTGGTTTAGTCTTCAAGGTATTTAGATTTGAATTTTCGTCGGTTGGTGAGTTTGAATCTGGATTTGAATTTTTTAGAACTCCCTAATGTAAGTCAATGGGAGTTTTTCCGAGTTTTGATCGGCATTTTTAGGAAAACCGTAAGTCCGATCAGTCTAAAAAGATATAGCAACTAACTTCAGAACAGTTTGAAGGTCTGAGCCGAGTTTGGAGTATGTAGAGTTAAAGCTCTAGGACGAGTTTGAGTCAACAGTTTTTCACAGAAGAATAATAATAATAACTAGATGCAAAAGTTCGTCGAGACAAACTTTAAGTTGGCTTGAGAAAGCCGGACCAGAAAGTTTGAAGAAGTTTAAAGTAGTTTGGAGTTTAGAGTAGTTTGAAGATTAAATTAGTCTAAAGTTTAAATCAGTTTGAAGTTTAAAGTAGTTTACAGTTAAAAAGTTGTTGGGGGTTTTCTAGTGGGTTGCTAGGGTGTTCTGGGTGGTTGCTATGGTGTTGCTAGGCGGTTGCTAGGGTATTCTGGGTGGTTGCTAGGCGGTTGCTAGGGTCTTCTGGGTGGTTGCTATGGTGTTGCTAGGCGGTTGCTAGGGTATTCTGGGTGGTTGCTAGGCGGTTGCTAGGGTGTTCTAGGTGGTTGCTAGGGTGTTGCTAGGCGGTTGCTAGAGTGTTCTGGGTGGTTGCTATGCTGTTGCTAGGTGGTTGCTAGGGTATTCTGGTTGGTTGCTAGGGTGTTTTCGGTGGTTGCTAGGCGGTTGCTAGGGTGTTCTGGGTGGTTGCTATGATGTTGCTAGGTGGTTGCTAGGGTATTCTGGGTGGTTGCTAGGCGGTTGCTAGGGTGTTCTGGGTTGTTGCTATGTTGTTGCTAGGCGGTTGCTAGGGTATTCTGGGTGGTTGCTAGGCGGTTGCTAGGGTATTTTGGTGGTTGCTATGATGTTGCTAGGCGGTTGCTAGGGTGTTTTGGTGGTTGCTATGGTGTTGCTAGGCGGTTGCTAGGGTATTCTGGGTGGTTGCTAGGATGTTGCTAGGGTGTTTTGGTGGTTGCTATGGTGTTGCTAGGCGGTTGCTAGGGTGTTCTGGCTGGTTGCTATGATGTTGCTAGGGGGTTGCTAGGGTGTTTTGGTGGTTGCTATGGTGTTGCTAGGGTATTCTGGGTGGTTGCTAGGGGGTTGCTAGGCGGTTGCTAGGGTGTTCTGGGTGGTTGCTATGCTGTTGCTAGGTGGTTGCTAGGGTATTCTGGTTGGTTGCTATGATGTTGCTAGGTGGTTGCTAGGGTATTCTGGGTGGTTGCTAGGCGGTTGCTAGGGTGTTCTGGGTGGTTGCTATGGTGTTACTAGGCGGTTGCTAGGGTATTCTGGGTGGTTGCTAGGCGGTTGCTAGGGTGTTCTGGGTGGTTGCTATGCTGTTGCTAGGCGGTTGCTAGGGTATTCTGGGTGGTTGCTAGGCGGTTGCTAGGGTGTTCTGGGTGGTTGCTATGGTGTTGCTAGGCGGTTGCTAGGGTATTCTGGGTGGTTGCTAGGATGTTGCTAGGGTGTTTTGGCGGTTGCTAGGGTGTTCTGGGTGGTTGCTATGATGTTGCTAGGTGTTTGCTAGGGTGTTTTGGTGGTTGCTATGGTGTTGCTAGGGTATTCTGGGTGGTTGATAGGGTGTTGCTAGGTGGTTGCTAGGGTGTTCTAGGTGGTTGCTATGGTGTTACTAGGTGGTTGGTAGTTGTCACAGATGGTTACTATGGAGTCTTTATAGAGTTCTTAGCATGATCTTGGCATGATATAGCACTTAACTAATTGCTATTAGCATGTAGCTATTCACTGCTAGCATGTGTAGCATGTTGGAAGTGCTGTTTGCTAGCATGAGTCAAAAGAGCCAAACCTCATCTCTATACGATGTTCTGATACAGAGATATAGGTCTTGCAAAACGGTTGCTAGGGTACTCAAGTTTGGTTGCTATGGAGTTGCTTGGGAGCTGGAAGCTTTAAACTTAAGAAGTTTAAAGTGGTTTGAAGTATAAAGTAGTTTACGAGTTTTTGAGTTTTGAGTTTATAAGTTTAAATGAGTTTAGAGTTTAAGTTTAAATGAGTTTAGAGTGTGTGTGTGTGTGTGTGTGTGTGTGTACACACACACACACACACACACACACTCAGAGTTTATGAGTGTAGAGTTTATAAGTGTATAAATGGATGAGTTTATAAGTGTACAAGTTTTTGAGTTCAGTTTATAAGTTTAAATGAGTTTTGAGTTTATAAGTTTAAATGAGTTTAGAGTTTATAAATTTAAATGAGTTTAAGAGTTCAGAGTTTATTAATTTATGAGTTTTAGAGTTCATAAGTCTATGAATTCATGAGTTAATTACTTTATAAGTGTATGAGTTTAGAGTGCATTAGTTTAAATTAGTCTCAATGGCTCATATAGTATATAGAACGGCAGTTTGGTTTAGTCTTCAAGGTATTTTGATTTGAATTTTCGTCGGTTGGTCAGTTTGAATCTAAATTTGAATTTTTTAGAACTCCCTAATGTAAGTCAATGGGAGTTTTTCCAAGTTTTGATCGTCATTTTTAGGAAAACCGTAAGTCCGATCAGTCTGAAAAGATATAGCAACTAACTTCAGATCAGTTTGAGTGTCTGAGCCGAGTTTGGAGTATGTAGAGTTAAAGCTCTAGGACGAGTTTGAGTCAACAGTTTTTAACAGAAGATTAATAATAATAATAATAAGTTTAAATAGGATTTCAGTAAGTTGGCTCTCTCAAGCCAACTTAACTAGATGCAAAAGTTCGTCGAGACAAACTTTAAGTTGGCTTGAGAAAGTTTGGACCAGGGGTGCGTTTCCCGAAAGCATCGTTGGCCAACTATGGTCGCAAGTTCATCGCAATGTCCATTGAACTCTATTGGTAACGACGGAACTTGCGACCATAGTTGGCCAACGATGCTTTCGGGAAACGCACCCCAGAACGTTTTTTGCTAGGCGGTTGCTAGGGTGTTCTGGGTGGTTGCTAGGCGGTTGCTAGGGTATTCTGGGTGGTTGCTAGGCGATTGCTAGGGTGTTCTGTGTGGTTGCTATGGTGTTGCTAGGCGGTTGCTAGGGTGTTCTGGTTGGTTGCTAGGGTGTTGTTAGGCGGTTGCTAGGGTGTTCTGGGTGGTTGCTATGGTGTTGCTAGGTGGTTGCTAGGGTATTCTGGGTGGTTGCTATGGTGTTGCTAGGCGGTTGCTAGGGTGTTCTGGGTGGTTGTTATGGTGTTACTAGGCGGTTGCTAGGGTGTTCTGGGTGGTTGCTAGGCGGTTGCTAGGGTGTTGTTAGGCGGTTGCTAGGGTGTTCTGGGTAGTTGCTATGGTGTTGCTAGGCGGTTGCTAAGGTATTCTGGGTGGTTGCTAGGCGGTTGCTAGGGTGTTCTGGGTGGTTGCTAGGCGGTTGCTAGGGTGTTCTGGGTGGTTACTATGGTGTTGCTAGGTGGTTGCTAGGGTATTCTGGGTGGTTGCTAGGCAGTTGCTAGGGTGTTCTGGGTGGTTGCTATGGTATTGCTAGGCGGTTGCTAGGGTGTTCTGGGTGGTTGCTATGGTGTTGCTAAGTGGTTAGTAGTTGTCACAGATGGTTACTATGGAGTCTTTATAGAGTTCTTAGCATGATCTTGGCATGATATAGCACTTAACTAATCGCTATTAGCATGTAGCTATTCACTGCTAGCATGTGTAGCATGTTGGAAGTGCTGTTTGCTAGCATGAGTCAAAAGAGCCAAACCTCATCTCTATACGATGTTCTGATACAGAGATATAGGTCTTGCAAAACGGTTGCTAGGGTACTCAAGTTTGGTTGCTATGGAGTTGCTTGGGAGCTGGAAGTTTTAAACTTAAGAAGTTTAAAGTGGTTTGAAGTTTAAAGTAGTTTACAAGTAAGGAGTTTTGAGTTTACAAGTTTAAATGAGTTTAGAGTTTAAGTTTAAATGAGTTTAGAGTGTGTGTGTGTGTGTGTTCACACACACACACACACACACACACACACACACACACACTCAGAGTTTATGAGTTTAGAGTTTATAAGTGTATAAATTGATGAGTTTATAAGTGTAAGAGTTTTTGAGTTTAGAGTTTATAAGTTTTAAATGAGTTTAGAGTTTATAAGTTTAAATGAGTTTAAGAGTTCAGAGTTTATTAATTTATGAGTTTTAGAGTTCATAAGTCTATGAATTCATGAGTTTATAAGTTAATTAGTTTATAAGTGTATGAGTTTAGAGTGCATTAGTTTAAATTAGTCTCAATGGCTCATATAGTATATAGAATGGCAGTTTGGTTTAGTCTTCAAGGTGTTTAGATTTAAATTTTGTCGGTTTGAATTTTTTAGAACTCCCCAATGTAAGTCAATGGGAGTTTTTGAATGAGTTTTTTCGAGTTTTGATCGTCATTTTTAGGAAAACCGTAAGTCCGATCAGTCTGAAAAGATATAGCAACGCGAGTCAGATCAGTTTGAGTGTCTGAGCCGAGTTTGGAGTATGTAGAGTTAAAGCTCTAGGAGGAGTTTCATATAGAAATTTTAGTCTCGGAATAATAATAATAATAATAATAACTAGATGCAAAAGTTCGTCGAGACAAACTTTAAGTTGGCTTGAGAAAGTTTGGACCAGAACGCTTTTTGCTAGGCGGTTGCTAGGGTCTTTTGGGTGGTTGCTAGGCGGTTGCTAGGGTGTTCTGAGTGGTTGCTATGGTGTTGCTAGGGTGTTCTGGGTGGTTGCTAGGCGGTTGCTAGGGTGTTCTGGGTGGTTGCTAGGCGGTTGCTAGGGTGTTCTGAGTGGTTGCTATGGTGTTGCTAGGGTGTTCTGGGTGGTTGCTAGGCGGTTGCTAGGGTGTTCTGGGTGGTTGCTATGGTGTTGCTAGGCGGTTGCTAGGGTATTCTGGGTGGTTGCTAGGCGGTTGCTAGGGTGTTTTGGGTGGTTGCTATGGTGTTGCTAGGCGGTTGCTAGGGTATTCTGAGTGGTTGCTAGGCGGTTGCTAGGGTGTTGCTAGGCGGTTGCTAAGGTATTCTGGGTGGTTGCTAGGCGGTTGCTAGGGTGTTCTGAGTGGTTGCTATGCTGTTGCTAGGGTGTTCTGGGTGGTTGCTAGGCGGTTGCTCGGGTGTTCTGGGTGGTTGCTATGGTGTTGCTAGGCGGTTGCTAGGGTATTCTGGGTGGTTGCTAGGCGGTTGCTAGGGTGTTCTGGGTGGTTGCTATGGTGTTGCTAGGCGGTTGCTAGGGTATTCTGAGTGGTTGCTAGGTGGTTGCTAGGGTGTTCTGGGTGGTTGCTATGGTGTTGCTAGGCGGTTGCTAAGGTATTCTGGGCGGTTACTAGGCGGTTGCTAGGGTGTTCTGGGCGGTTGCTATGGTGTTGCTAGGTGTTTGGTAGTTGTCACAGATGGTTACTATGGAGTCTTTATAGAGTTCTTAGCATGATCTTGGCATGATATAGCACTTAACTACTCGTTATTAGCATGTAGCTATTCAGTGCTAGCATGTGTAGCATGTTGGAAGTGCTGTTTGCTAGCATGAGTCAAAAGAGCCAAACCTCATCTCTATACGATGTTCTTAAACAGAGATCTAGGTCTTGCAAAACGGTTGCTAGGGTACTCAAGTTTGGTTGCTATGGAGTTGCTTGGGAGCTGGAAGCTTTAAACTTAAGAAGTGGTTTGAAGTTTAAAGTAGTTTACGAGAATTTGAGTTTGGAGTTTATAAGTTTAAATGAGTTTAGAGTTTAAGTTTAAATGAGTTTAGTGTGTGTGTGTGTGTGTGTGTGTTCACACACACACACACACACACACACACACTCAGAGTTTATGAGTTTAGAGTTTATAAGTGTATAAATTGATGAGTTTATAAGTGTAAGAGTTTTTGAGTTTAGAGTTTATACGTTTTAAATGAGTTTAGAGTTTATAAGTTTTAATGAGTTTAGAGTTTATAAGTTTAAATGAGTTTAAGAGTTCAGAGTTTATTAATTTATGAGTTTAAGAGTTCATAAGTCTATGAATTCATGAGTTTATAAGTTAATTAGTTTATAAGTGTATGAGTTTAGAGTTTATTAGTTTAAATGAGTCTCAATGGCTCATATAGTATATAGAATGGCAGTTTGGTTTAGTCTTCAAGGTGTTTAGATTTAAATTTTGTCGGTTTGAATTTTTTAGAACTCCCCAATGTAAGTCAATGGGAGTTTTTGAATGAGTTTTTTCGAGTTTTGATCGTCATTTTTAGGAAAACCTTAAGTCCGATCAGTCTGAAAAGATATAGCAACGCGAGTCAGATCAGTTTGAGTGTCTGTGCCGAGTTTGGAGTATATGGAGTTAAAGCTCTAGGAGGAGTTTGAGTTGTAAATTTTTAGGGTCAGAAGAATAATAATAATAATAAGTTTAAATAGGATTTCAGTAAGTTGGCTCTCTCAAGCCAACTTAATAATAAGTTTAAATAGGATTTCAATATGTTGGCTCTCTCAAGCCAACTTAATAACTAGATTAAAAAGTTCGTCGAGACAAACTTTAAGTTGGCTTGAGAAAGCCGGACCAGAAAGTTTAAAGAAGTTTAAAAAAGTTTGGAGTTTAAATTAGTTTAAAGTTTAAAGTAGTTTAAAGTTTAAATTAGTTTGAAGTTTAAAGTAGTTTAAAGTTTAAATTAGTTTAAATTTTAAAGTAGTTAAAAGTTTAAATTAGTTTGAAGTTTAAAGTAGTTTAAAGTTTAAAGTAGTTTAAAGTTTAAATTAGTTTGAAGTTTAAATTAGTTTAAAGTTTAAATTAGTTTAAAGTTTAAATTAGTTTAAAGTTTAAATTAGTTTGAAGTTTAAAGTAGTTTAAAGTTTAAAGTAGTTTAAAGTTTAAATTAGGTAGTTTAAAGTTAAAAAGTTGTTGGGGGTTTTCTAGTGGGTTGCTAAGGTGTTCTCGGTGGTTGCTAGGCGGTTGCTAGGGTGTTCTGGGTGGTTGCTATGGTGTTGCTAGGCGGTTGCTAGGGTATTCTGGGTGGTTGCTAGGCGGTTGCTAGGCGGTTGCTAGGGTGTTCTGGGTGGTTGCTAGGCGGTTGCTAGGGTGTTCTGGGTGGTTGCTATGGTGTTGCTAGGTGGTTGCTAGGGTATTCTGGGTGGTTGCTAGGCGGTTGCTAGGGTGTTCTGGGTGGTTGCTAGGCGGTTGCTAGGGTGTTCTGGGTGGTTGCTATGGTGTTGCTAGGCGGTTGCTAGGGTATTCTGGGTGGTTGCTAGGTGGTTGCTAGGCGGTTGCTAGGGTGTTCTGGTTGGTTGCTAGGCGGTTGCTAGGCGGTTGCTAGGGTGTTCTGGGTGGTTGCTAGGCGGTTGCTAGGGTGTTCTGGGTGGTTGCTATGGTGTTGCTAGGCGGTTGCTAGGGTATTCTGGGTGGTTGCTAGGCGGTTGCTAGGCGGTTGCTAGGGTGTTCTGGGTGGTTGCTAGGCGGTTGCTAGGGTGTTCTGGGTGGTTGCTATGGTGTTGCTAGGTGGTTGCTAGGGTATTCTGGGTGGTTGCTAGGCGGTTGCTAGGCGGTTGCTAGGGTGTTCTGGGTGGTTGCTAGGCGGTTGCTAGGGTGTTCTGGGTGGTTGCTATGGTGTTGCTAGGCGGTTGCTAGGGTATTCTGGGTGGTTGCTAGGCGGTTGCTAGGGTGTTCTGGGTGGTTGCTATGGTGTTGCTAGGCGGTTGCTAAGGTATTCAGGGTGGTTGATATGGTGTTACTAGGTGGTTGGTAGTTGTCACAGATGGTTACTATGGAGTTTTTATAGAGTTCTTAGCATGATCTTGGCATGATTTAACACTTAACTAATCGCTATTAGCATGTAGCTATTCACTGCTAGCATGTATAGCATGTTGGAAGTGCTGTTTGCTAGCATGAGTCAAAAGAGCCAAGCCTCATCTCTATACGATGTTCTGATACAGAGATATAGGTCTTGCAAAATGGTTGCTAGGGTACTCAAGTTTGGTTGCTATGGAGTTGCTTGGGAGCTGGAAGCTTTAAACTTAAGAAGTTTAAAGTGGTTTGAAGTTTAAAGTAATTTACGAGTTTTGAGTTTACAAGTTTACAAGTTTAAATGAGTTTAGAGTGTATGTGTGTGTGTGTGTGTGTGTGTGTGTGAACACACACACACACACACACACACACACACTCAGAGTTTATGAGTTTAGAGTTTATAAGTCTATAAATTGATGAGTTTATAAGTGTAAGAGTTTTTGAGTTTAGAGTTTAAAAGTTTTAAATGAGTTTAGAATTTATAAGTTTAAATGAGTTTAGACTTTATAAGTTTAAATGAGTTTAAGAGTTCAGAGTTTATTCATTTATGAGTTAAAGAGTTCATAAGTCTATGAATTCATGAGTTTATAAGTTAATTAGTTTATAAGTGTATGAGTTTAGAGTTTATTAGTTTAAATGAGTCTCATTGGCTAATATAGTATATAGAACGGCAGTTTGGTTTAGTCTTCAAGGTATTTAGATTTGAATTTTCGTCGGTTGGTGAGTTTGAATCTGGATTTGAATTTTTTAGAACTCCCTAATGTAAGTCAATGGGAGTTTTTCCGAGTTTTGATCGGCATTTTTAGGAAAACCGTAAGTCCGATCAGTCTAAAAAGATATAGCAACTAACTTCAGAACAGTTTGAAGGTCTGAGCCGAGTTTGGAGTATGTAGAGTTAAAGCTCTAGGACGAGTTTGAGTCAACAGTTTTTCACAGAAGAATAATAATAATAACTAGATGCAAAAGTTCGTCGAGACAAACTTTAAGTTGGCTTGAGAAAGCCGGACCAGAAAGTTTGAAGAAGTTTAAAGTAGTTTGGAGTTTAGAGTAGTTTGAAGATTAAATTAGTCTAAAGTTTAAATCAGTTTGAAGTTTAAAGTAGTTTACAGTTAAAAAGTTGTTGGGGGTTTTCTAGTGGGTTGCTAGGGTGTTCTGGGTGGTTGCTATGGTGTTGCTAGGCGGTTGCTAGGGTATTCTGGGTGGTTGCTAGGCGGTTGCTAGGGTCTTCTGGGTGGTTGCTATGGTGTTGCTAGGCGGTTGCTAGGGTATTCTGGGTGGTTGCTAGGCGGTTGCTAGGGTGTTCTAGGTGGTTGCTAGGGTGTTGCTAGGCGGTTGCTAGAGTGTTCTGGGTGGTTGCTATGCTGTTGCTAGGTGGTTGCTAGGGTATTCTGGTTGGTTGCTAGGGTGTTTTCGGTGGTTGCTAGGCGGTTGCTAGGGTGTTCTGGGTGGTTGCTATGATGTTGCTAGGTGGTTGCTAGGGTATTCTGGGTGGTTGCTAGGCGGTTGCTAGGGTGTTCTGGGTTGTTGCTATGTTGTTGCTAGGCGGTTGCTAGGGTATTCTGGGTGGTTGCTAGGCGGTTGCTAGGGTATTTTGGTGGTTGCTATGATGTTGCTAGGCGGTTGCTAGGGTGTTTTGGTGGTTGCTATGGTGTTGCTAGGCGGTTGCTAGGGTATTCTGGGTGGTTGCTAGGATGTTGCTAGGGTGTTTTGGTGGTTGCTATGGTGTTGCTAGGCGGTTGCTAGGGTGTTCTGGCTGGTTGCTATGATGTTGCTAGGGGGTTGCTAGGGTGTTTTGGTGGTTGCTATGGTGTTGCTAGGGTATTCTGGGTGGTTGCTAGGGGGTTGCTAGGCGGTTGCTAGGGTGTTCTGGGTGGTTGCTATGCTGTTGCTAGGTGGTTGCTAGGGTATTCTGGTTGGTTGCTATGATGTTGCTAGGTGGTTGCTAGGGTATTCTGGGTGGTTGCTAGGCGGTTGCTAGGGTGTTCTGGGTGGTTGCTATGGTGTTACTAGGCGGTTGCTAGGGTATTCTGGGTGGTTGCTAGGCGGTTGCTAGGGTGTTCTGGGTGGTTGCTATGCTGTTGCTAGGCGGTTGCTAGGGTATTCTGGGTGGTTGCTAGGCGGTTGCTAGGGTGTTCTGGGTGGTTGCTATGGTGTTGCTAGGCGGTTGCTAGGGTATTCTGGGTGGTTGCTAGGATGTTGCTAGGGTGTTTTGGCGGTTGCTAGGGTGTTCTGGGTGGTTGCTATGATGTTGCTAGGTGTTTGCTAGGGTGTTTTGGTGGTTGCTATGGTGTTGCTAGGGTATTCTGGGTGGTTGATAGGGTGTTGCTAGGTGGTTGCTAGGGTGTTCTAGGTGGTTGCTATGGTGTTACTAGGTGGTTGGTAGTTGTCACAGATGGTTACTATGGAGTCTTTATAGAGTTCTTAGCATGATCTTGGCATGATATAGCACTTAACTAATTGCTATTAGCATGTAGCTATTCACTGCTAGCATGTGTAGCATGTTGGAAGTGCTGTTTGCTAGCATGAGTCAAAAGAGCCAAACCTCATCTCTATACGATGTTCTGATACAGAGATATAGGTCTTGCAAAACGGTTGCTAGGGTACTCAAGTTTGGTTGCTATGGAGTTGCTTGGGAGCTGGAAGCTTTAAACTTAAGAAGTTTAAAGTGGTTTGAAGTATAAAGTAGTTTACGAGTTTTTGAGTTTTGAGTTTATAAGTTTAAATGAGTTTAGAGTTTAAGTTTAAATGAGTTTAGAGTGTGTGTGTGTGTGTGTGTGTGTGTGTACACACACACACACACACACACACACTCAGAGTTTATGAGTGTAGAGTTTATAAGTGTATAAATGGATGAGTTTATAAGTGTACAAGTTTTTGAGTTCAGTTTATAAGTTTAAATGAGTTTTGAGTTTATAAGTTTAAATGAGTTTAGAGTTTATAAATTTAAATGAGTTTAAGAGTTCAGAGTTTATTAATTTATGAGTTTTAGAGTTCATAAGTCTATGAATTCATGAGTTAATTACTTTATAAGTGTATGAGTTTAGAGTGCATTAGTTTAAATTAGTCTCAATGGCTCATATAGTATATAGAACGGCAGTTTGGTTTAGTCTTCAAGGTATTTTGATTTGAATTTTCGTCGGTTGGTCAGTTTGAATCTAAATTTGAATTTTTTAGAACTCCCTAATGTAAGTCAATGGGAGTTTTTCCAAGTTTTGATCGTCATTTTTAGGAAAACCGTAAGTCCGATCAGTCTGAAAAGATATAGCAACTAACTTCAGATCAGTTTGAGTGTCTGAGCCGAGTTTGGAGTATGTAGAGTTAAAGCTCTAGGACGAGTTTGAGTCAACAGTTTTTAACAGAAGATTAATAATAATAATAATAAGTTTAAATAGGATTTCAGTAAGTTGGCTCTCTCAAGCCAACTTAACTAGATGCAAAAGTTCGTCGAGACAAACTTTAAGTTGGCTTGAGAAAGTTTGGACCAGGGGTGCGTTTCCCGAAAGCATCGTTGGCCAACTATGGTCGCAAGTTCATCGCAATGTCCATTGAACTCTATTGGTAACGACGGAACTTGCGACCATAGTTGGCCAACGATGCTTTCGGGAAACGCACCCCAGAACGTTTTTTGCTAGGCGGTTGCTAGGGTGTTCTGGGTGGTTGCTAGGCGGTTGCTAGGGTATTCTGGGTGGTTGCTAGGCGATTGCTAGGGTGTTCTGTGTGGTTGCTATGGTGTTGCTAGGCGGTTGCTAGGGTGTTCTGGTTGGTTGCTAGGGTGTTGTTAGGCGGTTGCTAGGGTGTTCTGGGTGGTTGCTATGGTGTTGCTAGGTGGTTGCTAGGGTATTCTGGGTGGTTGCTATGGTGTTGCTAGGCGGTTGCTAGGGTGTTCTGGGTGGTTGTTATGGTGTTACTAGGCGGTTGCTAGGGTGTTCTGGGTGGTTGCTAGGCGGTTGCTAGGGTGTTGTTAGGCGGTTGCTAGGGTGTTCTGGGTAGTTGCTATGGTGTTGCTAGGCGGTTGCTAAGGTATTCTGGGTGGTTGCTAGGCGGTTGCTAGGGTGTTCTGGGTGGTTGCTAGGCGGTTGCTAGGGTGTTCTGGGTGGTTACTATGGTGTTGCTAGGTGGTTGCTAGGGTATTCTGGGTGGTTGCTAGGCAGTTGCTAGGGTGTTCTGGGTGGTTGCTATGGTATTGCTAGGCGGTTGCTAGGGTGTTCTGGGTGGTTGCTATGGTGTTGCTAAGTGGTTAGTAGTTGTCACAGATGGTTACTATGGAGTCTTTATAGAGTTCTTAGCATGATCTTGGCATGATATAGCACTTAACTAATCGCTATTAGCATGTAGCTATTCACTGCTAGCATGTGTAGCATGTTGGAAGTGCTGTTTGCTAGCATGAGTCAAAAGAGCCAAACCTCATCTCTATACGATGTTCTGATACAGAGATATAGGTCTTGCAAAACGGTTGCTAGGGTACTCAAGTTTGGTTGCTATGGAGTTGCTTGGGAGCTGGAAGTTTTAAACTTAAGAAGTTTAAAGTGGTTTGAAGTTTAAAGTAGTTTACAAGTAAGGAGTTTTGAGTTTACAAGTTTAAATGAGTTTAGAGTTTAAGTTTAAATGAGTTTAGAGTGTGTGTGTGTGTGTGTTCACACACACACACACACACACACACACACACACACACACTCAGAGTTTATGAGTTTAGAGTTTATAAGTGTATAAATTGATGAGTTTATAAGTGTAAGAGTTTTTGAGTTTAGAGTTTATAAGTTTTAAATGAGTTTAGAGTTTATAAGTTTAAATGAGTTTAAGAGTTCAGAGTTTATTAATTTATGAGTTTTAGAGTTCATAAGTCTATGAATTCATGAGTTTATAAGTTAATTAGTTTATAAGTGTATGAGTTTAGAGTGCATTAGTTTAAATTAGTCTCAATGGCTCATATAGTATATAGAATGGCAGTTTGGTTTAGTCTTCAAGGTGTTTAGATTTAAATTTTGTCGGTTTGAATTTTTTAGAACTCCCCAATGTAAGTCAATGGGAGTTTTTGAATGAGTTTTTTCGAGTTTTGATCGTCATTTTTAGGAAAACCGTAAGTCCGATCAGTCTGAAAAGATATAGCAACGCGAGTCAGATCAGTTTGAGTGTCTGAGCCGAGTTTGGAGTATGTGGAGTTAAAGCTCTAGGAGGAGTTTAAGTTGTAAATTTTTAGGGTCAGAAGAATAATAATAACTAGATTAAAAAGTTCGTCGAGACAAACTTTAAGTTGGCTTGAGAAAGCCGGACCAGAAAGTTTAAAGAAGTTTAAAAAAGTTTGGAGTTTAAATTAGTTTAAAGTTTAAAGTAGTTTAAAGTTTAAATTAGTTTGAAGTTTAAAGTAGTTTAAAGTTTAAATTAGTTTAAATTTTAAAGTAGTTAAAAGTTTAAATTAGTTTGAAGTTTAAAGTAGTTTAAAGTTTAAAGTAGTTTAAAGTTTAAATTAGTTTGAAGTTTAAATTAGTTTGAAGTTTAAATTAGTTTAAAGTTTAAATTAGTTTAAAGTTTAAATTAGTTTAAAGTTTAAATTAGTTTGAAGTTTAAAGTAGTTTAAAGTTTAAATTAGGTAGTTTAAAGTTAAAAAGTTGTTGGGGGTTTTCTAGTGGGTTGCTAAGGTGTTCTCGGTGGTTGCTAGGCGGTTGCTAGGGTGTTCTGGGTGGTTGCTATGGTGTTGCTAGGTGGTTGCTAGGGTATTCTGGGTGGTTGCTAGGCGGTTGCTAGGCGGTTGCTAGGGTGTTCTGGGTGGTTGCTAGGCGGTTGCTAGGGTGTTCTGGGTGGTTGTTAGGCGGTTGCTAGGGTGTTCTGGGTGGTTGCTATGGTGTTGCTAGGTGGTTGCTAGGGTATTCTGGGTGGTTGCTAGGCGGTTGCTAGGGTGTTCTGGGTGGTTGCTAGGCGGTTGCTAGGGTGTTCTGGGTGGTTGCTATGGTGTTGCTAGGCGGTTGCTAGGGTATTCTGGGTGGTTGCTAGGCGGTTGCTAGGCGGTTGCTAGGGTGTTCTGGTTGGTTGCTAGGCGGTTGCTAGGGTGTTCTGGGTGGTTGCTAGGCGGTTGCTAGGGTGTTCTGGGTGGTTGCTATGGTGTTGCTAGGCGGTTGCTAGGGTATTCTGGGTGGTTGCTAGGCGGTTGCTAGGCGGTTGCTAGGGTGTTCTGGGTGGTTGCTAGGCGGTTGCTAGGGTGTTCTGGGTGGTTGCTATGGTGTTGCTAGGTGGTTGCTAGGGTATTCTGGGTGGTTGATAGGCGGTTGCTAGGCGGTTGCTAGGGTGTTCTGGGTGGTTGCTAGGCGGTTGCTAGGGTGTTCTGGGTGGTTGCTATGGTGTTGCTAGGCGGTTGCTAGGGTATTCTGGGTGGTTGCTAGGCGGTTGCTAGGGTGTTCTGGGTGGTTGCTATGGTGTTGCTAGGCGGTTGCTAAGGTATTCAGGGTGGTTGATATGGTGTTACTAGGTGGTTGGTAGTTGTCACAGATGGTTACTATGGAGTTTTTATAGAGTTCTTAGCATGATCTTGGCATGATTTAACACTTAACTAATCGCTATTAGCATGTAGCTATTCACTGCTAGCATGTATAGCATGTTGGAAGTGCTGTTTGCTAGCATGAGTCAAAAGAGCCAAGCCTCATCTCTATACGATGTTCTGATACAGAGATATAGGTCTTGCAAAATGGTTGCTAGGGTACTCAAGTTTGGTTGCTATGGAGTTGCTTGGGAGCTGGAAGCTTTAAACTTAAGAAGTTTAAAGTGGTTTGAAGTTTAAAGTAATTTACGAGTTTTGAGTTTACAAGTTTACAAGTTTAAATGAGTTTAGAGTGTATGTGTGTGTGTGTGTGTGTGTGTGTGTGTGTGTGTGTGTGTGTGTGAACACACACACACACACACACACACACACTCAGAGTTTATGAGTTTAGAGTTTATAAGTCTATAAATTGATGAGTTTATAAGTGTAAGAGTTTTTGAGTTTAGAGTTTAAAAGTTTTAAATGAGTTTAGAATTTATAAGTTTAAATGAGTTTAGACTTTATAAGTTTAAATGAGTTTAAGAGTTCAGAGTTTATTCATTTATGAGTTAAAGAGTTCATAAGTCTATGAATTCATGAGTTTATAAGTTAATTAGTTTATAAGTGTATGAGTTTAGAGTTTATTAGTTTAAATGAGTCTCATTGGCTAATATAGTATATAGAACGGCAGTTTGGTTTAGTCTTCAAGGTATTTAGATTTGAATTTTCGTCGGTTGGTGAGTTTGAATCTGGATTTGAATTTTTTAGAACTCCCTAATGTAAGTCAATGGGAGTTTTTACGAGTTTTGATCGTCATTTTTAGGAAAACCGTAAGTCCGATCAGTCTAAAAAGATATAGCAACTAACTTCAGAACAGTTTGAAGGTCTGAGCCGAGTTTGGAGTATGTAGAGTTAAAGCTCTAGGACGAGTTTGAGTCAACAGTTTTTCACAGAAGAATAATAATAATAATAATAATAAGTTTAAATAGGATTTCAGTAAGTTGGCTCTCTCAAGCCAACTTAATAACTAGATTAAAAAGTTCGTCGAGACAAACTTTAAGTTGGCTTGAGAAAGCCGGACCAGAAAGTTTGAAGAAGTTTAAAGTAGTTTGGAGTTTAAAGTAGTTTGAAGTTAGGGTTAGTTTAAAGTTTAAATTAGTTTGAAGTTTAAATTACTTTAAAGTTTAAATTAGTTTTAAGTTTAAAGTAGTTTAAAGTCTAAATTAGTCTAAAGTTTAAATTAGTTTAAAGTTTAAATCAGTTTGAAGTTTAAAGTAGTTTAAAGTTTAAAGTAGTTTACAGTTAAAAAGTTGTTGGGGGTTTTCTAGTGGGTTGCTAGGGTGTTCTGGGTGGTTGCTATGGTGTTGCTAGGCGGTTGCTAGGGTATTCTGGGTGGTTGCTAGGCGGTTGCTAGGGTGTTTTGGGTGGTTGCTATGGTGTTGCTAGGCGGTTGCTAGGGTATTCTGGGTGGTTGCTAGGCGGTTGCTAGGGTGTTTTGGGTGGTTGCTAGGGTGTTCTGGGTGGTTGCTATGGTGTTGATAGGCGGTTGCTAGGGTGTTCTGGGTGGTTGCTATGGTGTTGCTAAGTGGTTAGTAGTTGTCACAGATGGTTACTATGGAGTCTTTATAGAGTTCTTAGCATGATCTTGGCATGATATAGCACTTAACTAATCGCTATTAGCATGTAGCTATTCACTGCTAGCATGTGTAGCATGTTGGAAGTGCTGTTTGCTAGCATGAGTCAAAAGAGCCAAACCTCATCTCTATACGATGTTCTGATACAGAGATATAGGTCTTGCAAAACGGTTGCTAGGGTACTCAAGTTTGGTTGCTATGGAGTTGCTTGGGAGCTGGAAGTTTTAAACTTAAGAAGTTTAAAGTGGTTTGAAGTTTAAAGTAGTTTACAAGTAAGGAGTTTTGAGTTTACAAGTTTAAATGAGTTTAGAGTTTAAGTTTAAATGAGTTTAGAGTGTGTGTGTGTGTGTGTTCACACACACACACACACACACACACACACACACACACACTCAGAGTTTATGAGTTTAGAGTTTATAAGTGTATAAATTGATGAGTTTATAAGTGTAAGAGTTTTTGAGTTTAGAGTTTATAAGTTTTAAATGAGTTTAGAGTTTATAAGTTTAAATGAGTTTAAGAGTTCAGAGTTTATTAATTTATGAGTTTTAGAGTTCATAAGTCTATGAATTCATGAGTTTATAAGTTAATTAGTTTATAAGTGTATGAGTTTAGAGTGCATTAGTTTAAATTAGTCTCAATGGCTCATATAGTATATAGAATGGCAGTTTGGTTTAGTCTTCAAGGTGTTTAGATTTAAATTTTGTCGGTTTGAATTTTTTAGAACTCCCCAATGTAAGTCAATGGGAGTTTTTGAATGAGTTTTTTCGAGTTTTGATCGTCATTTTTAGGAAAACCGTAAGTCCGATCAGTCTGAAAAGATATAGCAACGCGAGTCAGATCAGTTTGAGTGTCTGAGCCGAGTTTGGAGTATGTGGAGTTAAAGCTCTAGGAGGAGTTTAAGTTGTAAATTTTTAGGGTCAGAAGAATAATAATAACTAGATTAAAAAGTTCGTCGAGACAAACTTTAAGTTGGCTTGAGAAAGCCGGACCAGAAAGTTTAAAGAAGTTTAAAAAAGTTTGGAGTTTAAATTAGTTTAAAGTTTAAAGTAGTTTAAAGTTTAAATTAGTTTGAAGTTTAAAGTAGTTTAAAGTTTAAATTAGTTTAAATTTTAAAGTAGTTAAAAGTTTAAATTAGTTTGAAGTTTAAAGTAGTTTAAAGTTTAAAGTAGTTTAAAGTTTAAATTAGTTTGAAGTTTAAATTAGTTTGAAGTTTAAATTAGTTTAAAGTTTAAATTAGTTTAAAGTTTAAATTAGTTTAAAGTTTAAATTAGTTTGAAGTTTAAAGTAGTTTAAAGTTTAAATTAGGTAGTTTAAAGTTAAAAAGTTGTTGGGGGTTTTCTAGTGGGTTGCTAAGGTGTTCTCGGTGGTTGCTAGGCGGTTGCTAGGGTGTTCTGGGTGGTTGCTATGGTGTTGCTAGGTGGTTGCTAGGGTATTCTGGGTGGTTGCTAGGCGGTTGCTAGGCGGTTGCTAGGGTGTTCTGGGTGGTTGCTAGGCGGTTGCTAGGGTGTTCTGGGTGGTTGTTAGGCGGTTGCTAGGGTGTTCTGGGTGGTTGCTATGCTGTTGCTAGGTGGTTGCTAGGGTATTCTGGTTGATTGCTAGGGTGTTCTGGGTGGTTGCTAGGCGGTTGCTAGGGTGTTCTGGGTGGTTGCTAGGCGGTTGCTAGGTGGTTGCTAGGGTGTTCTGGGTGGTTGCTATGCTGTTGCTAGGCGGTTGCTAGGGTATTCTGGGTGGTTGCTAGGCGGTTGCTAGGGTGTTTTGGGTGGTTGCTAGGCGGTTGCTAGGGTGTTCTGGGTGGTTGCTAGGGTGTTGCTAGGTGGTTGCTAGGGTGTTCTGGGTGGTTGCTATGATGTTGCTAGGCGGTTGCTAGGGTGTTTTGATGGTTGCTATGGTGTTGCTAGGCGGTTGCTAGGGTGTTCTGGGTGGTTGCTATGATGTTGCTAGGGTGTTTTGGTGGTTGCTATGGTGTTGCTAGGCGGTTGCTAGGGTATTCTAGGTGGTTGCTAGGATGTTGCTAGGGTGTTTTGGTGGTTGCTAGGGTGTTGCTAGGCGGTTGCTAGGTTGTTCTGGGTGGTTGCTATGCTGTTGCTAGGCGGTTGCTAGGGTGTTTTGGGTGGTTGCTATGATGTTGCTAGGTGGTTACTAGGGTATTTTGGTGGTTGCTATGGTGTTGCTAGGGTATTCTGGGTGGTTGCTAGGGTGTTCTGGGTGGTTGCTATGGTGTTACTAGGTGGTTGGTAGTTGTCACAGATGGTTACTATGGAGTTTTTATAGAGTTCTTAGCATGATCTTGGCATGATTTATCACTTAACTAATCGCTATTAGCATGTAGCTATTCACTGCTAGCATGTGTAGCATGTTGGAAGTGCTGTTTGCTAGCATGAGTCAAAAGAGCCAAACCTCATCTCTATACGATGTTCTGATACAGAGATATAGGTCTTGCAAAACGGTTGCTAGGGTACTCAAGTTTGGTTGCTATGGAGTTGCTTGGGAGCTGGGAGCTTTAAACTTAAGAAGTTTAAAGTGGTTTGAAGTTTAAAGTAGTTTAAGAGTTTTTGAGTTTTGAGTTTATAAGTTTAAATGAGTTTAGAGTGTGTGTGTGTGTGTGTGTGTGTGTGTGTGTGTGTGTGTGTGTGTGTGTGTGAACACACACACACACACACACACACACTCACACTCAGAGTTTATGAGTTTAGAGTTTATAAGTGTATAAATTGATGAGTTTATAAGTGTAAGAGTTTTTGAGTTTAGAGTTTATAAGTTTTAAATGAGTTTAGAGTTTATAAGTTTTAATGAGTTTAGAGTTTATAAGTTTAAATGAGTTTAAGAGTTCAGAGTTTATTAATTTATGAGTTTATAAGTTAATTAGTTTATTAGTGTATGAGTTTAGAGTTCATTAGTTTAAATGAGTCTCATTGGCTAATATAGTATATAGAATGGCAGTTTGGTTTAGTCTTCAAGGTATTTTGATTTGAATTTTCGTCGGTTGGTCAGTTTGAATCTGGATTTGAATTTTTTAGAACTCCCCAATGCAAGTCAATGGGAGTTTTTCCGAGTTTTGATCGTCATTTTTAGGAAAACCGTAAGTCCGATCAGTCTGAAAAGATATAGCACACTAAGTCAGAACAGTTTGAGTGTCTGAGCCGAGTTTGGAGTATGTAGAGTTAAAGCTCTAGGAGGAGTTTGAGTCAGATTTTTTTCCGCTCAGAAGAAGAAGAATAACTAGATTAAAAAGTTCGTCGAGACAAACTTTAAGTTGGCTTGAGAAAGTTTGTACTGGAAAGTTTGAAGTTTAAAGTAGTTAGAAGATTAAAGTAGTTTGAAGTTTAATTTAGTTTAAAGTTTAAATTAGTCTAAAGTTTAAATTAGTTTGAAGTTTAAATTAGTTTAAAGTTTAAATTAGTCTAAAGTTTAAATTAGTTTGAAGTAAATTAGTTTAAAGTTGAAAGTAGTTTAAAGTTTAAATTAGTTTGAAGTTTAAATTAGCTTAAAGTTTTAATTAGTTTAAAGTTTAAAGTAGTTTAAAGTTAAAAAGTTGTTGGGGGTTTTCTAGTGGGTTGCTAAGGTGTTCTGGGTGGTTGCTAGGCGGTTGCTCTGGTGTTGCTAGGTGGTTGCTAGGGTGTTCTGGGTGGTTGCTATGGTGTTGCTAGGGTATTCTGGTTGGTTGCTAGGCGGTTGCTAGGGTGTTCTGGGTGGTTGCTATGGTGTTGCTAGGTGGTTGCTAAGGTATTTTGGGTGGTTGCTAGGGTGTTGCTAGGCGGTTGCTAGGGTGTTCTGGGTGGTTGCTATGCTGTTGCTAGGTGGTTGCTAGGGTATTCTGGGTGGTTGCTAGGGTGTTGCTAGGGTGTTTTGGGTGGTTGCTAGGGTGTTGCTAGGTGGTTGCTAAGGTACTTTGTGTGGTTGCTAGGGTGTTCTGGGTGGTTGCTAGGCGGTTGCTAGGGTGTTCTGGGTGGTTGCTAGGTTGTTGCTAGGGTGTTTTGGGTGGTTGCTATGGTGTTGCTAGGCGCTTGCTAGGGCATTCGGGGCGGTTGCTAAGGTATTTTGGGTGGTTGCTATGGTGTTACTAGGTGGTAGGTAGTTGTCACAGATGGTTACTATGGAGTTTTTATAGAGTTCTTAGAATGATTTAGCACTTAACTAATCGCTATTAGCATGTAGCTATTCACTGCTAGCATGTGTAGCATGTTGGAAGTGCTGTTTGCTAGCATGAGTCAAAAGAGCCAAACCTCATCTCTATATGATGTTCTGATACAGAGATATAGGTCTTGCAAAACGGTTGCTAGGGTACTCAAGTTTGGTTGCTATGGAGTTGCTTGGGAGCTGGAAGCTTTAAACTTAAGTTTAAAGTGGTTTGAAGTTTAAAGTAGTTTACGAGTTTACAAGTTTAAATGAGTTTAGAGTTTAAGTTTAAATGAGTTTAGTGTGTGTGTGTGTGTGTGTGTGTGTGTGTGTGTGTGAACACACACACACACACACACACACACACACACACACACACACACACACACACACACACTCAGAGTTTATGAGTTTAGAGTTTATAAGTGTATAAATTGATGAGTTTATAAGTGTAAGAGTTTTTGAGTTTAGAGTTTATAAGTTTTAATGAGTTTAGAGTTTATAAGTTTAAATGAGTTTAAGAGTTCAGAGTTTATTAATTTATGAGTTTAAGAGTTCATAAGTCTATGAATTCATGAATTTATAAGTTAATTAGTTTATAAGTGTATGAGTTTAGAGTTTATTAGTTTAAATGAGTCTCAATGGCTCATATAGTATATAGAACGGCAGTTTGGTTTAGTCTTCAAGGTGTTTTGATTTGAATTTTCGTCGGTTTGAATTTTTTAGAACTCCCAATGTAAGTCAATGGGAGTTTTTGAATGAGTTTTTTCGAGTTTTGATCGTCATTTTTAGGAAAACCGTAAGTCCGATCAGTCTGAAAAGATATAGCAACTCGAGTCAGATCAGTTTGAGTGTCCGAGCCGAATTTGGAGTATGTAGAGTTAAAGCTCTAGGAGGAGATCCAATTTAGTTTTTTTAGTCTCAGAAGAATAATAATAACTAGAATGTACATTTCCTGAAGAAAATGTGAAATGGTGCTTGCAGTGGCAAAACTCTCCACTCGGTTGCTAGGGTGTTGTACATGATTGCATATGAGCCAACAACCATGTCTGTACGATGTTGTGGAGCTGAAATATAGCTTCTATATGTTGCAATATGGTTTATATGTGGCTCTAAACGGTTGCTAGGGTGTTTGTAGACAGTCACTAGGGTGTTCTGGGTGGTTGCTATGGTGTTGCTATGGTGTTGCTAGGCGGTTGCTAGGGTGTTCTGGGTGGTTGCTATGGTGTCGCTAGGCGGTTGCTAGGGTAATCTGGGTGGTTGCTAGGGTGTTCTGGGAGGTTGCTAGGGCATTGCTAGGCGGTTGTTAGGGTGTTCTGGATGGTTGCTAGGCAGTTGCTAGGGTGTTCTGGGTGGTTGCTAGGCGGTTGCTAGGGTGTTCTGGGTGGTCGCTATGGTGTCGCTAGGCGGTTGCTAGGGTAATCTGGGTGGTTGCTAGGGTGTTCTGGGAGGTTGCTAGGGCGTTGCTAGGCGGTTGCTAGGGTGTTCTGGATGGTTGCTAGGCAGTGGCTAGGGTGTTCTGGGTGGTTGCTATGGTGTTGCTAGGCGGTTGCTAGGGTATTCTGGGTGGTTGCTAGGTGGTTGCGAGGTGGTTGCTAGGGTATTCTTGGTGGTTGCTAGGGCGTTGCTAGGGTGTTCTGGGTGGTTGCTAGGGCGTTGCTAGGTGGTTGCTAAGGTGTTCTGGGTGGTTGCTATGGTGTTGCTATGCAGTTGCTAGGGTGTTCTGGGTGGTTGCTAGGCAGTTGCTAGGTGTTCTGGGTGGTTACTAGGCAGTTGCTAAGTGTTCTGGGTGGTTGCTAGGCAGTTGCTAGGGTGTTCTGGGTGGTTGCTAGAGTTTTTTGGTGGTTACTAGAGCATTTCTAGACATTGCTAGGGTGTTCAGGGTGGTTGCTAAGGTATTTTTGGTAGTTGCTATGGTGTTACTAGGTGGTTGGTAGTTGTCAAATATGGTTACTATGGAGTTTTTATAGAGTTCTTAAAATCTTTAATTACGAGTGCCTTCAGTACGGCACTCGGCCTGCGGCCTCGTGCCTATGGCCGAATAGGCACAAGCATGGAGCGATATCGCAAGGCCACGTGAGTAATATTGCGTTAAAAAAATACAAAAAAATGTAAAAAAATTTTTTTTTTGGTTTAGGGTGGTTGCTATGGAGCTCTTAGTGGTTGCTAGGGTGCTGAAACTGGTTGCTAGGGTGTGGCTATGGAGATTTTAGGCCATTACTTATTGGCTGCTTGATAATATAAATCCTCTGAGGGAGAGAGAGAGGGAGAGACGCAGGGGTGTCAGGCCCTTTGGAGTCTGTGTGTGTGAAAACGGCAGTTGGGATTCAAATATTTTTAGAACTCCCAATGTAAAGTCAATGGGACTTTTTTGGCCGCTTTTTCGTCCGCTGTGCGAACATCGTACACCCGATCGCTTAGAAAAGTCATAGCACACCTCTCCTCAATGAGCCGCTCGATTTGACGCCTCACTCAGGGGTCTGTGACAAACGGTGCGGGGCGCATTACGCGCCAAACTTTTGTGTGGAAGAATAATAAAAATTATAAAAAGAACTAGAATGTACATTTCCTGAAGAAAATGTGAAATGGTGCTTGCAGTGGCAAAACTCTCCACTCGGTTGCTAGGGTGTTGTACATGATTGCATACGAGCCAACAACCATGTCTGTACGATGTTGTGGAGCTGAAATATAGCTTCTATATGTTGCAATATGGTTTAAATGTGGCTCTAAACGGTTGCTAGGGCGTTGCTAGGCGGTTGCTAGGGTATTCTGGGTGGTTGCTAGGCGGTTGCTAGGGTATTCTTGGTGGTTGCTAGGCCGTTGCTAGGTGGTTGCTATGTTGTTGCTAGGCGGTTGCTAGGGTATTCTGGGTGGTTGCTATGGTGTTGCTAGGCGGTTGCTAGGGTATTCTGGGTGGTTTCTAGGGCGTTGCTAGGGTATTATGGGTGGTTGCTATGGTGTTGCTAGGCAGTTGCTAGGGTGTTCTGGGTGGTTGCTAGGCGGTTGCTAGGGTATTCTTGGTGGTTACTATGGTGTTGCTAGGCGGTTGCTAGGGTATTCTGGGTGGTTGCTAGGCGGTTGCTAGGATATTCTTGGTGGTTGCTAGGGCGTTGCTAGGTGGTTGCTAGGCTGTTCTGGGTGGTTTCTATGGTGTTGCTAGGCGGTTGCTAGGGTATTCTGGGTGGTTGCTATGGTGTTGCTAGGCATTTGCTAGAGTGTTCTGGGTGGTTGCTAGGCAGTTGCTAGGTGTTCTGGGTGGTTGCTAGGCAGTTGCTAGGGTGTTCTGGGTGGATGCTAGGGCGTTGCTAGGCAGTTGCTAGAGTGTTCTGGGTGGTTGCTAGGCAGTTGCTAGGTGTTCTGGGTGGATGCTAGGGCGTTGCTAGGCAGTTGCTAGAGTGTTCTGGGTGGTTGCTAGGCAGTTGCTAGGTGTTCTGGGTGGTTGCTAGGCAGTTGCTAGGGTGTTCTGGGTGGTTGCGAGTGCCTTATGTACGAATGGCCGAATAGGCACAAGCATGGAGCAATTTCACAAGGCCACGAGTGTAATATTGCTTTAATTAAAAAAAAAAAAGCAGTTGCTAGGGTGTTCTGGGTGGTTGCGAGTGCCTTCAGTACGGCACTCGGCCTGCGGCCTCGTGCCTATGGCCGAATAGGGTGTTCTGGGTGGTTCAGTACACCACTCGGCCTGCGGCCTCGTGCCTATGGCCGAATAGGCACAAGCATGGAGCGATATCGCAAGGCCACGAGTGTAATATTGCGTTAAAAAATACAAAAAAATGTAAAAAACATTTTTTTTTGGTTTAGGGTGGTTGCTAGGGAGCTCTTAGTGGTTGCTAGGGTGCTGAAACTGGTTGCTAGGGTGTGGCTATGAAGATTTTAGGCCATTACTTATTGGCTGCTTGATAATATAAATCCTCTGAGGGAGAGAGAGAGGGAGACATGCAGGGCTGTCAGGCCCTTTGGAGTCTGTGTGTGTGAAAACGGCAGTTGGGATTCAAATATTTTTAGAATGCCCAATGTTAAGTCAATGGGACTTTTTTGGCCGCTTTTTCGCCCGCTGTGCGAACATCGTACATCCGATCGCTTAGAAAAGTCATAGCACACCTCTCCTTAATGAGCCGGTCGATTTGACACCTCACTCAGGGGTCTGTGACAAATGGTGCGGGGCGAGTTTCGCGCCAAACTTTTGTGTGGAATAATAAGAAGAATAATAATAAGTATGCAAGAGAACACTAATGATGCCTTGCTTTCAGCAAGCACCATTAATAATAATAATAAGTTTAAATAGGATTTCAGTAAGTTGGCTCTCTCAAGCCAACTTAATAATAATAAGTTTAAGTACAATATCAGTAAGTTGGCTCTCTCAAGCCAACTTAATAAGTTTAAATAGGATTTCAGTAAGTTGGCTCTCTCAAGCCAACTTAATAATAATAAGTTTAAATAGGATTTCAGTAAGTTGGCTCTCTCAAGCCAACTTAATAATAAGTTTAAATAGGATTTCAATATGTTGGCTCTCTCAAGCCAACTTAATAATAATAATAATAATAATAAGTTTAAATAGGATTTCAATATGTTGGCTCTCTCAAGCCAACTTAATAATAATAAGTTTAAATAGGATTTCAATATGTTGGCTCTCTCAAGCCAACTTAATAATAATAAGTTTAAATAGGATTTCAATATGTTGGCTCTCTCAAGCCAACTTAATAATAATAATAATAATAAGTTTAAATAGGATTTCAATATGTTGGCTCTCTCAAGCCAACTTAATAAGTATGAGCAATAACAATAGTGATGCCTTGCTTTCAGCAAGCACCACTAATAATAATAAGTATGCAAGAGAACACTAATGATGCCTTGCTTTCAGCAAGCACCATTAATAAGTATGAGCAATAACAATAGTGATGCCTTGCTTTCAGCAAGCACCACTAATAAGAAGAATAATAAGTATGCAAGAGAACACTAATGATGCCTTGCTTTCAGCAAGCACCATTAATAATAAGTATGAGCAATAACAATAGTGATGCCTTGCTTTCAGCAAGCACCACTAATAATAATAAGTTTAAGTACAATATCAGTAAGTTGGCTCTCTCAAGCCAACTTAATTAAGTTTAAATAGGATTTCAGTAAGTTGGCTCTCTCAAGCCAACTTAATAAGTTTAAATAGGATTTCAGTAAGTTGGCTCTCTCTAGCCAACTTAATAAGTATGCAAGAGAACACTAATGATGCCTTGCCTTTGGCAAGCACCATTAATAATAAGTATGAGCAATAACAATAGTGATGCCTTGCTTTCAGCAAGCACCACTAATAAGAATAATTAAAACAAAATAAAATAAAATACAGTACAGTACAAACAGTCAGACGAACAGCGGCACAGTGCTCATTCAGTAAATGCACAGCTAAACAGAAGTGTTTTGAGTCTGGATTTGAATGTGACTACTGTAGGAGCACATCTGATCTCCTCTGGAAGCTGGTTCCAGCATAATAGCTAAAAGCGGACTCGCCATGCTTAGAGTGAACCCTTGGTATTTCTAGCTGATATGATCCTAATGATCTGAGTGATCTGTTGGGTTTATATTCAGTGAGCATATCTGCAATATATTGAGGTCCTAGGCCATTTACTGATTTATATACCAGTAATAATACTTTAAAATCAATCCTAAATTTAACTGGGAGCCAGTGTAAAGACCTGAGGACTGGTGTGATATGTTCATATTTTCTAGTTCTGCTCAGAATCCTGGCGGCAGCGTTCTGTATGAGCTGCAACAGTCTTATGGTCTTTTTGGGAAGGCCAGTGAGGAGTCCATTACAGTAATCCACCCTGCTGGTGATGAAAGCATGCACTAGTTTCTCTAAGTCTTGACTGGAAACAAAGCATCTAATTCTTGCAATATTTTTCAGATGATAGTATGCTGATTTAGTTATTGCTTTGACATGACTACTGAAACTAAGGTCTGACTCTAGTGTCACACCAAGATTCCTGACTTGATGTTTAGTTGTTTGACCCCTAGAGTGAAGGTATGCGTTCACCTTGAGAACTTCATCTTTGTTTCCAAACGCAATGATTTCAGTTTTGTCTTTGTTTAACTGTAGAAAGTTTTGGCACATCCAACTGTTGACTTCGTCAATGCATTGGCACAGGGAGTCAATGGGGCTGTAATCGTTAGGCGATAGGGCTAAGTAGAGCTGTGTGTCGTCTGCATAGCTGTGGTAAGAGATCTGGTTCTTTCTCATTATTTGGCTCATTGGGAGCATATACAGGTTGAACAGGAGTGGTGCAAGAATTGAGCCTTGAGGGACTCCGCATGTCATGGATGTCCACTCAGACTTATGGTCACCTATACTCACATAATAACCTCTCCCATCTAAGTATGACCTGAACCATTTTAGGACTATCCCAGAAAGCCCCACCCAGTTTTCCAGCCTGTCAAGAAGTATGTTGTGATCGACAGTGTCAAATGCAGCACTGAGGTCGAGTAGTACGAGCACTGATAATTTGCCTGAATCAGTATTTAAGCGAATATCGTTTATTATCTTTATGAGCGCTGTCTCTGTGCTGTGGTGCGGTCGGAAACCAGATTGAAAATTGTCAAAGTATCCATTTGAGCATAAGAATTTGTTCAGCTGATTGAAGACAACTTTTTCAATGATCTTGCCTATGAAAGGAAGATTTGAGATCGGTCTATAGTTGCTTAATATAGTCTTATCCAGATTGCTCTTTTTCAGGAGGGGTTTGACAACTGCAGTTTTAAGGGAGTTTGGAAAACTCCCAGAGAGAAGTGAGGCATTTACCACTTCTAGGAGATCTGCTTCTAAACAGTCTAACACACTTTTAAAAAAAGATGTGGGAAGTGTGTCAAGAGCGCAGGTTGATGTTTTAAGGTGCTGTACGGCTTCTTCCGAAATTTTGCCATCAATTTCGTTGAAATCAGACATAGTAACTACTTTCTCAGGTGGTCTGATCTGTCTGGCCCCAGCGCAACTCAAGGATGTGCTGATCACCTTTCTGGTATTACTGATTTTCTCAGAGAAGAAAGAAGCAAACTCACTGCACTTGTTGTCTGAGAGCATTTCACTGGGAATCTGGCTTGGGGGGTTTGTCAGTCTCTCTACAGTAGCAAAAAGAGTGCGTCTGTTGTTTAAATTACTGTTTATAATATTTGAGAAGAAAGTCTGTCTAGCTTTGCCTAGTTCCATATTAAAAGCATGAAGGCTGTCTTTGTAGATGTTATAATGGACTACAAGTTTAGTCTTCCGCCACATGCGCTCTGCTTTTCTGCATTGTCTTTTCATATTTTGCACTGCTGTTGAGTTTCTCCAAGGTGCTTTTTGTCTGCCACTCTTCTTCCTGACTTTAACAGGAGCAATATCATCAATTATACCTTTAACTTTTGAGTTAAACAATCAAGGAGAAAATCAACAGAGTCTGCAGATATGCATGGTGTTAAGGATATAGCCTTCATAAATGTGACCCTGCCTGTGAAAACCCAGCTAAAGTAATTTTTTTGTGATTCAGTGTTTTTTACATAAAATCATCCTACACAATGTAAAGAACATTCTGTGAAAATATAACCTTAATATCTTTAAAATTGACTGAGTAAGGCCATGTCAAAGATTTGCTCAAATTCGGCCTCAGAAAATCATATTTTTGAGAAATTCCAATTTAAAGATAAGTTATTTTTTAAAACTGCAACACATTTGATCCATAGTTATCCTGCATATGTGACTTATAACACATTAAAGCTGAGATTCTCCCCTTTTTAGTGATATATGACACATCAGTGGAAGAATTCTTAAAGTTTTGTAAAACAGATCTATTTATTATGATGTGCATGTCCAAAAAGCTAAAAGCATAAAAACATTGAAAACGAATGGGGGTACCACAAGAGCTTTATCGTAGCAACAATTACCATGTCAATTCAGTGGAATGATTTGTATAACTTTATTAGTAAAATGAAATATCAGTGAAATGTCAATAATATATCAATTAAATAACATACCATTTCTCATTCTCTGAAATTATCATTCTCTTACTGGCCCACGGTGTAACATTGAGTAAATCTGGAGTAAAAAATAAATAAACAAATAAAATTTCAAGGGATAGTTCACCCAAAAACTACAATTCTGTCATAATTTACTCACCCTGATGTTGTTCCAAACCTGTATGAGTTTCTTTCTTCTGCTGAGCAAAAAATAAGATATTTTAAAGAATGTTTGTAACCAGACAGTTGACGGACCCCATTGACTTCCATAGGTGCCGCCAACTGTCTGGTTACCAACATTCTTTAAAATATCTTATTTTTTGTTAAACAGAAGCAATAAACTTATACAGGATTGGATAGGGTAACATGAGGGTGAGTATGAGTATGAGTAAATAATTTTTGGGTGAACTATCCCTTTAACAGGTCAGTCTCAAACCTTGTACACATTCTAAAATTGTCTAGATGCAAAATAAAATCCTGAGTGACAGCAACTCTCCCTCCTTGAAAAATAAAGAACACTTTTCCCCATTGAAATACTTGCAGTTGCAAGAGAAACTGATTTTCAGTTTCACATCTGGACTTCCAGCGTTCAAAGCAAATTCTTCTTGCTGGTGTTCCCTCTTCATGTTCGCCAGACAAATAGCTTGGGGTTCAATCACCAAAACTGGCTTGTCCTCCTCATCATGTTGGTCACTGCCTGAAAAAGCAAAGATCATTTTTTTTCAATTCAAAGCAAGATACCTAAAAACATGATTGTGTAACATGCAAGAATGGGAAATGGGTTTAATTTCACATTTAAAATGGATAATGAAGCATTTTATATGAAAATATCAGAAAATATTTTTTCAGTTTAGTCAGACTGGATCTGATTAATTGAGGGGAGGGCATAAGAACAAGAAACAGCCTATAGGTGGTAAGCAGACTTCAATTCAGAGTGTAATGAAACAAATAAACATCATGCCATAAACGTAATTAATTTAAACTGACTAAATCCCAATCAACAAATGTAATAAACATTTAAATCCACTATTTTTGCATCACAGATATGTGTTAGCATTACATTGGCTGGACACTGGCAGTATACATTTACATATTTTAGCATAAAACAATAATAACAAAAACTTACCGTCAAATTCCTCGTCAGTTTCGTCAAAGAAGTGTCCTATTCATCATCACAATCATCCTCCAGAAAATAATCCGCAATAAAACCGGTTAAATCATAATTTGGGTTCAATTCCACCGAGATTAATATCAAGCAAGCCGTTTAAGCAAGCAGCTGTTTTCCGTTCCTGCTCATACGGTGTCGCCGGCAGATGTCAAAAAAACGCATTACGTTACCATCATCCAGCAAATAACACGTAGCAGGCCAAAAATGTCCTTAAAATAAGTTTAATATTATTGGCAGAATACTAAGCTACAAAACAAATAAGCAGTTCTTAAAATATTGGCTATGACAAGAAAAAATCACCACAGACATCTAAACGCGGCTGACATCTCTCTCTTTTTTTGCATTTACATTTTTTGCATTGTGTTGACCTGATTACCGGCGCTCGCGGATTGATATTAAATTCTGTTTTTACTCTTTCTAATAGAAAATACACAGAAAAGAAGTTCCTGAACCCAGATATTCGAAAGAAGGGTAATTCCCAAATGATATTTGCTTACATTGATAGATATCTTTAAAAAGAGCAGCTAGACCCCCACCTCTCTTAACAGCTCTGCAGACACTCATAAAAGTAAAGTTAGGAGGGGCTGTTTCATTGAGGATTGTTGCACTGCAGCTGTCTTCTAGCCAGGTTTCATTTAGAAGCATAAAATCCAGGTTGTTTGTGGTTATTAAGTCGTTGACTAGAAGTGATTTATTTTTAAGTGAATGAATGTTTAAAAGTGCTAACTTAACAGTCTTACTTTTTGTCCCCACATCAATCTTACTTTGACGTCTAATAGGCACCAGATTAGTTGGGTTTGCTGTACGGCTATTGAAGGCCTTAGACTTTCTATCTTGTAATAGAACAGCAATAGAGAAAGATACAGGCACAATGGGTTCCCGCTTGTTCTGTAAACATTTGAGAAAGTGACTGTTCATAGCGGGGACCCGACACATATCACTGAGAGCTGGTATCAGTTGTTTTTGGTTCACCTCGAGCAGATGGAGGAGGGTGTGGGCCCTGGCGTTGTGGCAGAGGCCGAAGAGCTCTCACAGGAGGGGGAGGGCGAGCTGGGCCCGCAGGCTTTGGTGGTAGCGGTGCCTGTCTTTTTTTGGTTGGTATCTGGGGGCTTCCAGCAAAAGAGTGGGATAGTTTGGTTCCAGCATACACCAGTTCTTCCATTTTCTGTGAGAAGCACATAAGTGGCGATGCTGGAGAGAGGGAAAAAGTGTCTGGTGAAAGGGGCTGTTGCTCTGGTGTTATCGGAGGCTGTGATGTGCTGTCCTGGCTTCCCTGGCTGTTTTCCAGAAAGTCGTCCTTGGATGCTGAATCTTGGAGCAGTTCTGATATGTCTGTCTGTGGTGAGCTCTGTGGGCAGGGCTCAGCTGAGATTGAGTCCGTGAGCAGAGGTTGTTGTGGCGGAGTGGTGTTATCATTGTCCTTGTGTGATATGTCAACCGCATGTCCATTTTGCTGCTGAAGTGAAGTCCCGTGGTCATTCATACTGTGTCCAGGTGTGTGTGTGCCGTTCAGATTGAGTGGATTGGCACACACTGCAGAAGGATGATTGAGGGAGAAGTAGAAATTGTCCTTTAACACTCTTGAACCAAGTTTGTTTGGGTGATGGCCATCCCGATGAAAAAGTTGTCTCTGACTCCAGAAAAGATTGAAATTGTCAATGAAGTTTACTCCTTTTATATTGCAGGTTTTTGCAAGCGACATTTGTGCTTTATTTCAGATAAACAAGTTTTTTCTGTGTGTTTAATTTGGCCAGTGACGCAGTCAAGAGCATCTGGGTGGAAACCAAAAACACTTAACATCCAGTTCAAAGAAAAATTTGGTTTAACAACTTAAGGACACTGTGACCAATGAAGGCAAAACAATATCAGGGTTAAAGTGCCGCCCCACTGTTGCTCTTGAGGAGGCAGAACTTTAATTCACACAACATGTGGCCAAAGTCTGCGGGTTATCTGATCCGTTAACTGGGATGTGAATTCAGAGAAGCATGAAGTAACCATAAAAGTTTAATTGAACAGAATAGCAGTGTGATTGAACCCGATATACTCCCGACAGACGCCCAGAGGAGAGACAGATCATGCCAATGCAACTTGTGTTTTTTATTGTGTTCATTATTGATCTCCTGCACTGACACCATTGAGAACTGAACTGAGCTGGACGATGACATCACGGGTTCTCCAGAGCGGATATATATATATATATAGACAGTGCTATGCATAAGTTTAGACACCCATGCTAAAGTTGACTAAAAAGAGGAATAAAAAATCATCTTTTGGAAATTGAACTTCATGCCTTAATTAAAAAAATGAGGAAAAATACAACCTTTAAGAACACCAATTTTCTTTGTGAATGAATAATGTATCGTAAATAAATAAATGTTCTTCCTTAAAATACAGGGTGCATAAGTCTGGACACCCCTATGTTAAATTCCCATAGAGGCAGGCAGATTTTTATTTTTAAAGGCCAGTTACTTCATGGATCCAGGATACTATGCATCCTGATAAAGTTCCCTTGGCCTTTGGAATTAAAATAGCCCCACATCATCACATTGCCTTCACCATACCTAGAGAGGGGTGTCCAGACTTATGCACCCTGTATTTTAAGGAAGAACATTTATTTATTTACGATACATTATTCATTCACAAAGAAAATTGGTGTCCTTAAAGATTGGATTTTTCCTATTTTTTTTTAATTAAGGTATTAAGTTCAATTTCCAAAAGATGATTTTTTATTCCTCTTTTTAGTCAACTTTAGCATGGGTGTCTAAACTTATGCATAGCACTGTATATATATATATATATAACTGAACTAAAATTAATAACTTTTTTACAACAAAATGAAACATCACTGAACTTACTTAAGCTGGACTGTGACGCTATTTTCTTCTGGAAACAAACTTTGTTGCATTATTTTCCTGTTATAAAGCTGCTCTGAAACACTGTGTGTTGTAAAAAACGCTGTATAAATAAATGTGACTTTACTTGATTTGATCAGAAATCGCTCACTGCACTTTTAATAGGGACTGTTTCAAAAAGGTGAATCTGGTACAACTTTAGATTGAAGTATTTGGGTAATTTGCATTAAGACTAAATTAAAAATGTCACTCAAGCCAGGCGACCAAAGTTTGCATCAATAGCCATAATTAGTGAAAACAAATAGGTATGAAAACAAAGCATGCTTCTTTTGGGACATGTTTTTTGCTATAGTTGTGTGAAAAACACAACTGAAAGCAGTTAGTACAGTAAATAATTATAACTTTATTGTGTAATTCATATTTAGGATTTAGATATACAGATATACCAGTATGTGAAGCTCTTTAGTCACAGTTGGCCATGTCAAAATTCTGACTTGAATCCTATTGAACACATTTAAAGATAGATTGCACAAAGTTTTCATCAAAAGCAAGGCTGCGTTCGAAACCGCATACTTCCCTACTATTTAGTATGGGAAAAAGAGTAGGCGAGCGAAAAAGTATGTACGAATCCAAAAGAGTAGGCGAGAATTACCTGGGCGACGTACTAATTATCGCGAGATTCGGACTTAAGTGCGTTCGAATATGCCTACTTTCCTACTATATAGTAGGCGAAAACAGTACGTGAAGGAAGCAGTACGTTCGAAACATCGATATTCATAAAAGAGTAGGTGAGAAGTTCCCGGATGGCTTACTGCTTCCGGCCAGATTTTTGAGTGCTCAACCGATGGATACTCTTCTATCCCAGGAGGCCACGCGAGAGGATACGTCATAAAAAAGAAGAAGAAGAAGGATAGGTCATACTCGAACGTGACGGAAAGGATGACGGACGAGACTGTTTTCAAATGTGAGTTTTACAAATCAAATGATCGCATGTGTTGAACTACTGTACAGTAAACTGTTGAATTGTTGAAGGTGTAAAGACGCTATATATTTGTGATTTTGCTGTAAATCACATTTTATTATGTATAGCTAACAGAGGAGCTCCAGCAAGGACACATACGTCTCCAAAGTGGATTTGCATACATTTTAAACCGTATACATCTTAAATACAATTACTAAATGTCTATTTAATATCTGGCAAGAAACTCTTCTATAAGAATTGCAGATTACTATGTCTAATAGATATGAAATAGGCATCTGAGTGATGTGTGCTATTATGTAGAACCAATCTATAAAGTAACTAAACATAAGTTAGGCCTATCTATTTTATTTGTCCATTAGTACTGTTGATAAATTAAGGAACATTTATGTAAGATAAAAAGTTAAAACAACCTCAACATGTGAATGTAGTGTTGAGTTCATAAATCACAGAGGTAATGTGAATCTGGTCTGGATGTTACAGGGACAGATGAACAGATGTGTGTTTATCCAGTGGAGAGTGGCTCATGAAGCTGTATGCTGCCATCAAAGGCTTTGAGTGAGTATACTACAGAAATTAATAACAACAACTATTTAAATATTAAGTTGTAGTTTATTTTAATTATTGTAATTTCAAACTGAGCTACTACAGCACTTTTCTGATTCTTGATTTCTTTGCATTTGCTGCACAGCTTTTGTGGTGGAGCAGGACCTGCAAGGAAAGATGATGGCGGCATTTGTGGAAAAAAAGCATTTTTGTCTTCTAAAAATAATGACTGCTTTTGTGTTATGTTTGTGCATTTTTGAAGCATCTGAAATGTCAGCAGACTGGTGTGAGTACTGAGGATGAGGAGCCCAGAGCTGAATCCTGGAGATGGTGCCATGGATGAGACCCTCCATCACTCCACCTGCCCTCATGAGACCCTCCATCACTCCACCTGCCCTTATGAGAACCTCCACCTGCCCTCATGAGACCCTCCATCACTCCACCTGCCCTCATGAGACCCTCCACCTGCCCTCATGAGACCCTCCATCACTCCACCTGCCCTTATGAGAACCTCCACCTGCCCTCATGAGACCCTCCATCACTCCACCTGCCCTTATGAGAACCTCCACCTGCCCTCATGAGACCCTCCATCACTCCACCTGCCCTTATGAGAACCTCCACCTGCCCTCATGAGACCCTCCATCACTCCACCTGCCCTTATGAGAACCTCCACCTGCCCTCATGAGACCCTCCATCACTCCACCTGCCCTTATGAGAACCTCCACCTGCCCTCATGAGACCCTCCATCACTCCACCTGCCCTTATGAGAACCTCCACCTGCCCTCATGAGACCCTCCATCACTCCACCTGCCCTTATGAGAACCTCCACCTGCCCTCATGAGACCCTCCATCACTCCACCTGTCCTTATGAGAACCTCCACCTGCCCTCATGAGACCCTCCATCACTCCACCCGCCCTTATGAGAACCTCCACCTGCCCTCATGAGACCCTCCATCACTCCACCCGCCCTTATGAGAACCTCCACCTGCCCTCATGAGACCCTCCATCACTCCACCTGCCCTTATGAGAACCTCCACCTGCCCTCATGAGACCCTCCATCCCTCCACCTGCCCTTATGAGAACCTCCACCTGCCCTCATGAGACCCTCCATCACTCCACCTGCCCTTATTGCCTCAGATTGTGAAGCACAACACATCACGCAACAACCTCCGGCACGAAGGCATGGCTCACCTCTGGCGGTCAGCTGATTCATCAGAGCCGCAGAATGGGAACCGCTGTGTTGAGACGGCAGAAGGATGTGGGGTTCAGCGCCTGTAGTCTACATACATGATTGTAGTTTGAATAAAGCTTTGTTTCATGTGTTGACTTGTATATGCATTAGTTTATTGTGTGATGGTGACTTTGATTCATTCTTTAACTAATTTATTAATATTTCTCATTGTTGTCAGTAAATAAAATACAATTAATTCATGCTTTATTTATTGTTTGAATGAAAATGTAGGTATGTTCACTATATACACATCTAGAGTGTATTCAATCATGCATAGCTATTTCAAATGACATACATTACATTTTGTTTGTTTTATTGAATTATATCATTTTCAGTAAAAAGTAATATAATTAATTGGTCAGCATTTATCGTTGTTATTATTGTATGTTTTGGGGTGGGATAGCAATGCAATTCGTTCTGGGGTAATATTAATTTTTAATAATGATACTTAAATTTTTCGAGTATAAAATCAACAGTTTTCTCCAAAGGTGAATCTCCCTTTGTGCAGACATTACAAACGCTGAGGAAAACCGTTCTAGGTAGGGCTGTCGAGTTACTGATGTTATGAGGTATATGTGTATATCTATCTATCTATCTATATCTATATATATATATATCTCAATCATGGGTTTGCAAACATGAGATTTTATACACAGGAAAAAACCTATAAGGTTGAATATCTAAATATATATTTTCTTAAATAATTAATTATATATACATTTAAAACATGCATTTTCTGTTATTTATAGGCCTGAGGGATGAAACGAGAGTTAAATTTAACAAGAAAAAGAGGAAAACATAAAGCAGTAAGCCACTTTTGCTTATGGATGAAAATATTTGGATATAAAATAAAGAAATCAACAACATATTCAAGAGATGACAATTTTGGGATTTCGTAATAAAAATAAATATCGGATAAAACGGTGGGTCACATTAGTAGGGTATAAGAACTTAAATCAACCCTAAATGTACTCACAAAATAAATGGGCAGCAGTTTCTTCAAAAAGTCCACAAAAGGAGCAAGTTTAATCAATATCATGATATTTACAGACAGATTAATTAAACGTGTCGTTCAAATCTTTTAAGTTGTTGCGCTTGTGATAACGCGTCGTAGGTCACATGATAACGTCAACATGGCAGATGTCCGGTTCGCATTCATACTCAACGAGATTTGGCTTTTAGCGCTCGTTAAGTAAGTACTTATTGATATTAAGTACCTACTCATTGAGTATGCGGTTTCGAACGCAGCCCAAGTCTTTCGGAAAAACTAGAAACTATTTGGAAATCAATAACAACAGAGACTGTGGAAAAGTACTGTAAAAACAATGCCAGCAAGAAGCTGTTATCAAGGCCAAAGGATGCCATACAAAATATTATGTTTTTTTTTGTTTTGTTTTGTTGTTGTTATTATGTTTTGTTGTGTATTTAGTTGTTTCAGTTTAAAATTTGCCTAAAAAATGAGTTTTTTGGTTTTTTTTAAACAAGTTTTTGACAGATTCCTATAAAATGTGTGTCTTCTGTTTATCATGATAGGTGGTCTAATAAATGTGTTAAGCACTGTAAATAAAGTACAGCGCTACAGGTCCAAGTTTTCACTCATTAGATGACACCATTAGTCCACAGCGCCACCTGGAGGCCGTTTTTGCGTTACTGCACCAAATAAACAACAAAATATATCATATCATCCTATATATACAAAATGAATACAAACATATACAGTGGGGCTCTAAAGTCTAATTTCACTTTAGACCTGGAAGCAATAGCCTAATTTTGATTATTAAAGTTCTGATTCTTAACATTTGAGAGGACTGAGGAGTAAAAGAAACAACCAACACTCACTGCAAGTCGTACAAACTAGTGTGACATTTACGATGTATGGCTGAACAGTAACCGAGAAATGCTTGTTTGGTTAGAGACGAGTATGCATAACGTTTGAAAAAAACGTTATAATTTTTGTTACATTTTTTTTAATCATTTTCTATAGAGACCCACGTTTTGTACAAGCCTTCCGACTGAGTACAAAGTAAATATGTTAATGTTACACCAATGAATGATCTCACAGGTCTAAAGGTGATGATACACAGGGCAACTTTTTGAGCAATGTTGCTGGGCAATCTTGCCGAGCGATTGCTCGGGCACTTTCCCATTGAAAATTGGCAATACATTTCTATCTGGATAATTTAGATCGGTCGTGGGCCCTGTGTCTCATCTGGTTGCCCGTTAAGAGCGCGTATCTTTAGTGTGTTCGTGTCTGCGATGTGCGTCTGCAGAGACTGCGCGTGTGTGTGACGCAGGCGGACAGCAGCCAATAGCGCGAGACACATGCGCAGCAGAGTTGCGCAGTTACATGCGGAGGAGCGCAGCCATTACACTTGATCTGAAATCTTTATAAACAGTCGCTCGGATTGCACTGGCCAAATCATTTCTCTACAAATTCCGTTATAGTGTACTGAAAGTGGCTCAACATGTGAGCGGGATTTGACTGATCTGAGCTCAGGAAAGTTGTGAAACTTCAGGAGGTTTATCAGGGAATGATGATGGAGTCTCCGCTCGGGAATGATGACCTCACGCCTGCGGGCTCGAGATCTGCGCGCGCATCCTCTCAGCGCGAGCCCGCCGCGCCGCTTCTGCTCTGTGAGTTCTGGAGTTACAGTGAATCTGGCAGTATTCTTCAGTAAAGTTGGCTTCTGTCTGCTCAATAACAGAGACTTAATTAGTCGACAACTAATTAATTTAGTAAAGCATAACATACAAACATTCCGAGACAGACTCACCAAAATCTCTGAGGTTAATAGTATCTACCTCAGCACAAGCCAGTGTGATTTTAGCTATATTCATGTGTCCTGCGAAGAACTGCACTACCCAAAACCCTTAAGAGAGTTCTACCAATCAGAGACTACCTTGGAAACAAGAAGTTTGCTAGTAAAGCTCATTGCAAACTATGTAGTTAATTTAATTTAATTAAATTCATTCACATTTATTTGTAGCCTATAGCACTTTTCACAATACATATTGTTTCAAAGCAGCTTTACAGAAAATGCATGTCTACATTACAATTTAGACTTAGAGTGATCTGTAATCAATTAAGTGAATCAATCAAAACTAAATTTAGCTAGCTGGACAATAACTTTATTCTAGAGCTGCTGTAAAGCCAAAACAATCTCTGTTACTGTAATTTCCTATTATCTCTGTAAAGCTGCTTTGAAACAGTCTATATTGTTAAAAGTATAAATGAAGGTGTATAAATGAAGGTGACTTGACTTGACTTGTAATCAAGTCAGTTTCCCTACACTATCGAACAACTTATATATTTGCATAAATTTAATGTTTTGCAGTAAACGTGAAATATATTTATTTTAAAGCTTAAATAAATGTCTGTAAATCGCTCATTTTATATTGTGTTTTCTTATTTGGTAGCGTTGTTGGCAATGCTTCATAAATGAGTAGCTAACAGACCTTATGCACAGCAGCGCCATCTTTGATTTCTAACAGGAGTGAAAGCGAGGCTGTGAGGGATAGACATACATCTCTTCGGTGGGTTGTACTGGTATTTAATGTGTTTTTGGATTGTTTTGCTGATGAAACACTGCAAAATATATATTTCAGAGAAATTTCAGTAGCCAAAAAGCTTCAGGCAACATGAGCTGTTGGCAGTTTGAAGTGATCTAGGAGTTTAATACAGCTTTTACAGCGGATGCCATAGAAAACACGAAACGTCTATCCCTCACAGCCTCACTCTCACACCTGTCACGGCGCCGCCCTGAACAAGGGCAATTTCTTCTTTTAAGGGGACATATGATGAAAATCTGACTTTTCCCGTGTGTAAGTGCTATAATCGGTGCTTCTGAAACCCAGAAAACATGAAAAGTGAAACCCAGTAACTGTGTTCTGGTGAGTCTTTCTCTGCAAGCATGTTCTCTGCAAAATAATCCGATCAGATTTCGCTCCTTCTGACGTATGAAGAGGATCTTATTATAATATTAGCGGCCCTTAATCTACACGTTTACACACACCAGCCGACATTTGGTTCCACACGCGCCAACAGAGACCAGTTCTAACGCACTGATGAAGATCCAGCAGAGCCTGAAGCTGTTCTGTGGTTGAGCACAGACGAGCACTGAACACTATTGACCAGAACATGTCACCGCTGTCTTATAAAGACCTCAGGAACTGTGGACACTTGTGGAGAAGTTAAACATGATGAAGAGATGATCAGTGTAACTCCACAACAACTACAGAAATGTCTCCACTAACATTCAGAAGCTCTTCCTGAGTCTCTCCGTAAGGCTGCACTCGCTACTGGTTATACTGGGATTCTGGATGAGGGAGATTGGCCTGTTCTGTTATTGCCGGAGTTTCTGAAGCTCGAGTAAAGGCTCCGCCCTCTTCTGAACGGAGGCGGAGCTAAAGCTCATTTGAAAAAACGGCACGTTTTTACTCACACCCAAAAAGGGGCAAATTTGACAAGATATAATAAATGTGACCCCGGACCACAAAACCAGTCACATGGGTAAAGTTTTTGAAAGTGAGATTTGTCCATCTTATAAAAGCTGAATAAATAAGCTTTCCATTGACGTATGGTTTGTTAGGATAGGACAATATCTGGCCGAGATACAACCATTTAGAAATCTGGAATCTGAGGGTGCAAAACAATCAAAACATTGAGAAAATCTCCTTTAAGTTGTCCATTTATTTTCGCGATTGTGCTGCATTCACTCACAAAAATAAATGTTTTATATATTTAAGGTAGGAAATTTACAAAATATCTTTGTGGAACATGATCTTTACTTAATAACCTAATGATTTTTGGCATTAATGAAAAATCTATCATTTTGACCCACACAATGTTGGCTATTGCCCGTGCGACATGTGACTGGTTTAGTGATCCAGGGCCACAAATGATCTGGTATTTTGAGCTGAGATTTCACAGACACATTCTGGGGACACCAATGATTTATATTACATCTTGTGAAAAGGGGCATATAATGTCACCTTAAAAACAAACTAACGCTATAATGTTTTGATTCTCGATCTCAGAGCCGTTTGGTTCTGATAGAACTGTTGGATTGATCATGTTTCCTCATGTTTACGCATTGATATTTCATGTTCTTCGTTGTGTTTGTGGTCACAGATCCCATTAGTGTTAACAACGCTTTATCATCGTCAGCCATTTTTAACAACAGAGACAACAAAGTCCCACATGGTCAGTATGTTATGGAACATTTACATCATATTTCATGAAGTGTTGTGCAGCTGTAGTATTTGTAAATGAACTAGATAATGTGCTGATTGTGATGTTTACATGAAAAGTGACATGTTTTGATGTGACATTGTATTGTAATCTGTAAACCGGCAGGTGTTGGCGGGATCGAGGCGGTTTCCACCTCGTCTGAGTTTACCCACGGTGCCATCGTGCTCCTGATCGAGGCGATGCAGCGGTGCTGGGACGTCTACAGCGCCAGAGAGCGCTCGCTGCTCTTCCAGAGCGTCCAGAAAGAGCTGGAGGGTCACGGTCACTCTTTACCTGTCGAGAAGATCCGCAGGAAATGGAATAACCTCATCGTGACGTACAAGAGAGTTAAAGATCGCAGCTTGCTGTGCGGAGGCCAAACCAAGACCTCGTGGGAGTACTTCGAAGTAAGAGATTAATAATAATGCATTTTCATTTCATTAAGCTTCCAGCATGTTTTTATCACATGACCTGGCTGCTCCAGGAATTCACTATATTCTCAATTCAAGAAATCATACTATTGTAAGAGTCTCAGACATGGTTCCTTTTTAGAAACACTCATGACCTGAAATACTTGAATAACCATAAATAGAGTTTTAATGTTGAGTACAGTAGTTTACCCTTAGAACAACACCGTTTGATCATGATCATGACACAAAAACAGTATGATGGAGGAATCACAGTGTGACTGAATGATCTTCCCTGTTCTGTTCATTAATCACAGATGATGGATAACATATTAGGAAAGACCAAGTTTGTTCAGCGAGGCCCTGCTTCAGCCACTCTTGTTGGATTAGCAACTACAGCCAAAGCAGCTGTAAAATCCGAGGATCCTCCATCCAGCAGTGTTCCTGCGGTGGCTCCTCGTCTGCTTCCCACCGGGATCATCCCGACCTCTTCCCAGATCCCGAACTCTTCCCACATCCCGACCTCTTCCCAGATCCCGAACTCTTCCCACATCCCGACCTCTTCCCAGATCCCGAACTCTTCCCAGATCCCGACGCCGGTGCGGTGCGAGGTTAGCACTGGCTCTGCTCTGCCGAAGCCGGTGATCCGCCCGGCTCTGAGACGCTCAAGGCTCCGGCAGCTCCGGCTCGGCTCCGCTCAGCTCCGGCTCGGCTCCGCTCAGCAGCACGGGATCGGCTCGGCTCCGGCTCAGCTTCGGCTCAGCTCGGGGCCGGCCGAGGAACGCACCGAACTCCTGCGCTGCTTCCTCCGCGGTCAGGAGGAGCGCGCGCGTTCAGACGAGCAGCATCAGCGCAGGACGGACGCGCGCGAGCGGCGCCGGGAGAGATCCGCGCGGGCCGAGGCCGATGCTATGACCAGGATGGCCACCGCGCTCGAGCTCATCTCCTCGAAGCAGGACACCATCATCGCTCTGCTGCAGAGGCTGGCCGATAAACACTGACACTTTCCCGTTTCTCTTCTGATAATATTGATTCTGGGACTGAATAGTGTATCAACTGTATCCTGTTGTTTATATAGTATATTTAAGTCATTGGTTTGGGATCCTTGTAACTGTTAAAAGCTTGAAAGAAACAAACAAACATATGGACTCTTTAACATTATCAATATATACAATGCCTATAAATAGTATGTTTTCATGTTTTATTGTTTTACAACATTGTTCCACAGAGGGTTTTTATTTTTGACACTCAATAACAGTATTGTTTTATGACAAAAGTTCAGTTCCAAAAAATTATTACACTTGTAAATTAAAGGGGACATCATGAAAATCTGACTTTTTCCGTGTTTAAAGGGGTCATATAATGTCATTTTTGTACAAGCTAATATGATTCTTTAGGGTCTAAATTAAAAGTTTGTAATATACTTTAATTAAAAATTCTCATTAGTATTGTAAGAAAACACTAATTTTACCTGGGGTCCGTTCTTCGTACGTCGCTAACTCACTTAGCTGGATTTGATTGTTGGCGATTTGGCATGATCTTGGATTGTTTGGTTCTTCAACGCTCATCCTGGACTTGCTGTCATAGCAACATGTGCGCAAGCTTAAACCTGCTCGCGAGCAGCTTATTTCATGATAACAGGATTAGATCCCGGCTTCATAAGCGGAGCTGATACGGGAAGTCCAGCGCAGCGCGATAGTGCACTTTCTGAGATAGCCTATATATATTTTCTCGTGATTCGTGAGATTGTCGTTTTTTGTCGCTTTTATGTTTAAAAAAACAGGTTTAGTTTTTTTTTTTTTTTTTTTTTTCAAGCCACTTAAGACCCAATGTTGTAAAGCATTTTTTTTTTTTTTTTTTTTAGGTTATCATAATTTTTTATGAAGATCATACAATCATGACCATGCCGATTACAGTATATGTCACTCAGGCTTCACTAACGTGATTGGTACTGTAATAGCAATTTTTTAACCTTACTGAAAAAACAGCATCAACAGGTGTAAGAAACATTCAAGAGGCAAATTGTAATAAAGAAGAACAGGCTTTATTCTCTGAGGATTCATTACAGAGCCGCAGCCACCCAGCTTGTAAGCAAAAATCCTGAAGACATGATAAAACTGAGACATTTTATACAGGTCCCCCGCATCCTGACCACACCCTTCTGTTTAGTGGAATTTTACAGGAAAGACACCTTCTATCTTCAACTGGTTCGGACTGGTTTCTTATCCCCCCCTGAGCAGACTACACTGTCCTTTGACTCTTGATAGTTCAAAAGGCCTTCATTTATGACCTAAATTACCTCCTGCTTCCCCTAAGGGGAGGGCATGGGACCCCTTGTTTATTGTTAAACGACCCCTGTATTCTCCTGGCCGGATCCTTTCTCGTGCCCAGGTGTAAGTTTTATTACTTATTACCCTGTCTTCCTGTCCCTTCTTCAACTGTTAGAAAACCCTCACAGAAGCACATGGTCAGATGCTACTACACATAGTTAAATGAAATCAACAAGTTTAAATGAATAAACACAAGAATAATGAATTTTTCATTAACAGTACCATAGACTATAGGCTAGACCATAGGCTGCCATCAAGGCCTCAATGAAGGGGATTATGTGAACAGAAAGGGGGTTCACAATGTAAATGTGCAGCCCAGTTACTATTGTGATTCTTAATATTCCAGATTACTAATATTATATCAAATAAAAAAAGGCAGTTGACTAAAATCTTCCATATCACAAATGTGAAAGCAAAATGGCCAGGATCTGTGCATAACTTAATCATTTTCAGAGATTCACATTTATGCAAATTATTTGAAAGTGGTAAGGAAAGTTCCACAATTAAATATCAAGCTCACTGTATTACATACACTTATGCTGATCCTAACAGAACTGCATTTCTTCATAGGTGATTATGACATGTTCCTGCAGACAGGTGTTTTATGACCCCATTCCCTGACCCAAACCAGTTACAGTGCAGCTCTAGCCAGGACAAGGGCACACAATGAAATGAACTTTGGCTAACTAAAGGGAAGATTTCAGTGTCTGAAAAGTCTGAGGGTTGCACACCTGACAGGGCCTGTGACATTGTTGCATGTGCCATATTACACAACATTGCCCAAAAAAAAAAAAAAAAAAAAAAAAAAAAAAAAAAAAAACACTTTTCATTAAATGTTTAATAAAAGACAAATATGCTTAGTTCCTTGAGTTTTATTTCAATTGTTCTTTGTAAAGAAAAGCCAGTGGCCAAGTGCCTGCAACAAGAGATATTAGACACATGCCTCATGCAACAAATAAAAAGGAAAAGTTGGCTATACACTGCCCACCTGTAGGCCTATGTCTCCTCTGTCTGTGCAGACTCTTCTGTAGGCCTTTCTGTAGATGTGGAATCCTGCAACTTATATTGCAGCCATAAAACATACAAGTATAAATGAAGTAAAGTTATTTATGCACTTGCAGGTAGGCTAGTTCCTCCATATGACAGTTATCTGAGAGGGTTTATTCACTGTCCAGTGCAATGGAAACAAATGGACATTACAAAGTCTTATACTTTCTTTCCTTTGGAAAGTTAGAAAATGTCCACTTACTGCACATATTTCAGCCACTACTTTCTTGGGAACAGATACAAGTGTTGGTGTATTGTGTAAAAGTGCACAAAAGAGGAAAACACAATGTCATTACAATGAACTACACTGGGGAAAAATGTGATCAAATAACTCATGGCAAAATATTTTTACATTAACATAAGTTTATCAGTTTTCACTTTCACAAGTCAAAGCAATTCATCATTACTCAAGATTTAACAGTTGAAATGACTATACGGCCTTAATTTAATGCAGCAAACATTATTTTACAGTGTAGGCTACTAAGATCTATATCTTGATTGCTTTTGTAAACAGACAACCATTTATTAAAATTACCATTATGTAGAATATTTTTGTACTTCACTTTTATTTGTTCCCATGTTCTAGTGTGGTGACTCTGACATTACAATGAACAAAGTAATTATGCAATTATTAAAATTCAAAAATATAGGCTAATAAGTGATAAAAACATCTAACATGGCTACTTCTAACGGATTTAAATTGTCTGCTACTTTTTGCCAGCCCTCTCTCCTGGCTTTTGCAGACTTTGAGGTGTTCCCTGGCGTTTTGATTAAGCATTAAAATTCGGAATAAACTTCGACTATTAGTTCTTGCTCTGCTGAGGAGAAAAACTGAGCGCGCTCTTTGGCCACGCTGAACAGCCAATAGCAGCGTTGCTGATCAATGTTTCTACTATCGATACATATCCCCTTTTAACCAGCGCATGAACGCGCAATTATCTCAGATAACTCAATCCAGCTATACTAATCATATCCGGCAAGTGTGTTCGAAGAACCTAATTAGCCAGATCATGATTCGCACGATGATATCATCTTGGATGTGTCATTTGATCTCGGATGTAATAAGCAACGTACGAAGAACGGACCCCAGAATTAGCTTTTTTTTTTTTATTTTAATAATTGCATAATTACTTTGTGCATTGTAATGTCAGAGTCACCACACTAGAACATGGGAACTAATAAAAGTGAAGTACAAAAATATTCTACATAATGGTAATTTTTAGTTATATTATAGTCTCTTTTATTAAAGGCACTGTTAAATAAATGGTTGTCTGATTATAAAAGCAACCAAGAAAAAGGCTGAGAAAAAATAAAATAAAAGATCTTAGTAGCCTACACTGTAAAATAATTTTTTCTGCATTAAATTAAGGCCGTATAGTCATTTCAACTGTTAAATCTTGAGTAATGATGAATTGCTTTGACTTGTGAAAGTGAAAACTGATAAACTTATGTTCATGTAAAAATATTTTGTCATGAGTTATTGATCACATTTTTCCTGAGTGTAGTTCATTGTAATGACATTGTGTTTTTCCTCTTTTGTGCACTTTTACACAATACACCAACACTTGTATCTGTTCCCAAGAAAGTGGAGCTGAAATATGTGCTGTAAGTGGATATTTTCTAACTTTCCAAAGGAAAGAAAGTATAAGACTTTGTAATGTCCATTTGTTTCCATTGCACTGGACAGTGAATAAACCCTCTCAGATAACTGTCATATGGAGGAACTAGCCTACCTGCAAGTGCATAAATAACTTTACTTCATTTATACTTGTATGCTTTATGGCTGCAATATAAGTAGCAGGATTCCACATCTACAGAAAGGCCTACAGAAGAGTCTGCACAGACAGAGGAGACATAGGCCTACAGGTGGGCAGTGTATAGCCAACTTTTCCTTTTTATTTGTTGCATGAGGCATGTGTCTAATATCTCTTGTTGCAGGCACTTGACCACTGGCTTTTCTTTACAAAGAACAATTGAAATAAAACTCAAGGAACTAAGCATATTTGTCTTTTATTAAACATTTAATGAAAAGTGCTTTTTGTTTTTTTTGGCAATGTTGTGTAATATGGCACATGCAACAATGTCACAGGCCCTGTCAGGTGTGCAACCCTCAGACTTCTCAGACACTGAAATCTTCCCTTTAGTTAGCCAAAGTTCATTTCATTGTGTGCCCTTGTCCTGGCTAGAGCTGCATTGTAACTGGTTTGGGTCAGGGAATGGGGTCATAAAACACCTGTCTGCAGGCAGAAACATGTCATAATCACCTATGAAGAAATGCAGTTCTGTTAGGATCAGCATAAGTGTATGTAATACAGTGAGCTTGATATTTAATTGTGGAACTTTCCTTACCACTTTAAAATAATTTGCATAAATGTGAATCTCTGAAAATTCTTAAGTCATGCACAGATCCAGGCCATTTTGCTTTCACATTTGTGATATGGAAGATTTTAGTCAACTGCTTTTTTTCAAATTTGATATAATATTAGTAATCTGGAATATTAAGAATCACAATAGGCTGCACATTTACATTGTGAACCCCCTTTCTGTTCACATAATCCCCTTCATTGAGGCCTTGATGGCAGTCTATGGTCTAGCCTATAGTCTATGGTACCAATCACGTTAGTGAAGCCTGAGTGATACTGTAATCGGCATGGTCATGATTGCATGATCTTCATAAAAAATTGTGATAGCCTAAAAAAAAACACATCTCCAATAGTGTAAAGGAAAGAGCCATTCGCAAATAATCTTAGGGCAATGCAAACATTTTGTGCTGTAGTTAGGAGAACTTAAGTTAAAACTTGCCCCATTTAAGTCAACAGGGTGCAAATTTTAAAAAGAGGATAACACGGTGTAGGCAACACCGATTTTTGACAGCACTCCAAATTGACAAAAAAATGAGCTCAATGTTAAAATTGACCGGAGTTCTCCTTTAAAGCCCGACTCCGACAAGTCAAAAATAAATGTGCGTTTCCAACAAATTAATAATGTAAACGACAATCTCACGAGTCACGAGAAAAAATACATATCTCAGAAAGTGCATATCTCATCACGCTGCACTGGACTTCCCGTATCAGTTCCGCAGATTAAGACTAGGCGATTTCCTAGGCAGATACAGACTTGGGATATATTGAGTGGAAGCACAGGCGAAGCACTGCTACTTGGACGCGGAGATATCACGCAACACATGAAATCCGCTATCTCTGCGCCCAAGTAGCAGTGCTTCGCCTGTGCTTCCCCAAGTCAAAAGCAACAAAGGATTCCATTCATTATGCTAAGCTAAGATAGCGGCGGCACTGCCAGAAGACAATGCATGCACTGAGACAAAAATGCGTTTGCCCACCTATCTAAATGTAGGGGAGACGGTGAATAACCCCTATTTCAAAAAACGGTGACGTGTTCCTTGCACAACATGCGCAACTTGCAAAAATATAGTCGGTTAGATTAAAAGCTTGTGGTGTTAAAAGCTTTTATACGTCGACCGCGTGGCCTAATGGATAAGGCGTCTGACTTCGGATCAGAAGATTGAGGGTTCGAGTCCCTTCGTGGTCGTTCTTTTTAAACTTCGGTTAAGTAAAACACACTAATATAATTTACATTTAAAACCGTGAATTTGTTTTTAAAAACAAAATACTCATTCTAATTTCAATGTGAACTAACGCTGACTGTCAATGACTATAAGCATGACTATTAGCACAGATATCCTCTATGTCAGTATCAGCAGAGCTTTTCAGGCACAAACGCCCATTTCCTCGGTTCTTGTGCAATCTAAAATGTAAATAGGTTAGGATGTTCCTATACAGATTCGGTGTTACGTATAGTGTTTTAAATATTTGTTTGCTTGTTTTTATTTTATTCATTTATACTTTTTCAGGTATTTTATACTTTTTTTAAAGTTTTATACATTTGTACAGAATGAATTAGTTTGTTGTGTTTGTTAATTCTCTCTCTTTCCTAACGTGGCGTCAAATAATACACTTTACAATGTATTTATACAGTTTTTTTTTTTTATAAATCTTGGAGGTGAAGGTATACACTTTATAAATAAACTAATTGTACACCAAAAGAATTCTTGGTCTGTGAGTTGAAAAAGTAATTGTCTTAAACTACTTGAAGTTCGACCAAATCTATTAGGATTACTAAATGTAGAGTTACATGCAATGTTAATTATAATGAACAGCATTATTAGGTATAACAACACAGTAGCAGGCAGTGTTTCTAAGGTGTAACAACAACGCACTAAGCTCATCAGAAAGCTTTGGGTCTAGGTGGGACTCGAACCTGCGACCTTTGTATCCACATCAAGCTTCCCTTTTCCACCAGAAACACTACATTTTCAGCAATTCAATTAAAACTCCAATAAGTAGCAACTAGGTAACAATTAAACAACTTGATTACTTCAGCCTCTCTCATATTTTCCCTCATTCTTTCTGTTTTAGTCATTTTTTCCTCTTTTTTTCTCCTTCCCCCTCTTCCCCTCCACCCCCTGATGGACTATTGTTCCCCAGCTTTGGCGAAGCGTGCTGGGCCCATAACCCAGAGGTCGATGGATTGAAACCATCCTCTGCTAGAAACTTTTTAACTTACCCACCAAAGCTGCTAATCTCTCTGTGACAATGTAGGCTATCATGTTGAAATTTAGTATTTGACAAATAATATTTTTTAGTTCTTTATTTTTCATTCCATTTTAAGTTTCATTCACATTTAAAGATGGCAATTGAACATGGATGAGTAATGGGGTTTTTCTAGTGTCATGCAAATACCTTGAACTCTAATTAAAACAGTCTAGCCCTCTATTCAAAGCACATGAATAGTATAAACCAACTCTTTGCTTTAACACAGGTTTACAGTTGATCAAATCTTTTTTATAAAGTAATCTGACATATAATTATGTATATGCTATGCAGTACATATAAAAAAATTACACCACTTTACAGTGTGATATTTTGTGATTTTTTAATAAAAATTTGAATACAGAACAATTGTATTACTATTTTGGGTTCAGTCAGAGTCGACTCGTCGTCCTTGCTTTGTTGCAGCATGCATCTTCTTCTGTTTGAGTCTTTCCAAATTTCTTTTATCTAATCTGGAAAAAACAAAAACATTATTGTGACAGTGTTGCATTTGTGCTTCTCTGAAGGACACAGTTGTGCTTCATGCACTATAACCTGTGATCTCTGGAACCTGTGATCTCTGTAACATGTGATCTCCTGTAACCTGTGATCTCCTGGAACATGTGATCTCTGTAACATGTGATCTCTGTAACATGTGATCTCTGTAACATGTGATCTCTGTAACATGTTATCTCTGGAACCTGTGATCTCCTGTAACCTGTGATCTCTGTAACCTGTGATCTCCTGTAACCTGTGATCTCTGTAACCTGTGATCTCCTGTAACCTGTGATCTCTGGAACCTGTGATCTCTGTAACCTGTGATCTCTGGAACCTGTGATCTCTGGAACCTGTGATCTCCTGGAACCTGTGATCTCCTGGAACCTGTGATCTCTGGAACCTGTGATCTCTGTAACCTGTGATCTCCTGTAACCTGTGATTTCTGTAACCTGTTATCTCTGGAACCTGTGATCTCCTGTAACCTGTGATCTCTGTAACCTGTGATCTCCTGTAACCTGTGATCTCCTGTAACCTGTTATCTCCTGTAACCTGTTATCTCCTAAAACCTGTTATCTCTGGAACCTGTGATCTCTGGAACCTGTGATTTCTGTAACCTGTGATCTCTGTAACCTGTGATTTCTGTAACCTGTGATCTCCTGTAACCTGTGATCTCTGTAACCTGTGATCTCCTGTAACCTGTGATCTCTGTAACCTGTGATCTCTGTAACCTGTGATCTCCTGTAACCTGTGATCTCCTGTAACCTGTTATCTCCTGTAACCTGTTATCTCTGGAACCTGTGATTTCTGTAACCTGTGATCTCCTGTAACCTGTTATCTCTGGAACCTGTGATCTCTGGAACCTGTGATCTCTGTAACCTGTGATTTCTGTAACCTGTGATCTCTGTAACCTGTGATTTCTGTAACCTGTGATCTCTGTAACCTGTGATTTCTGTAACCTGTGATCTGCTGTAACCTGTGATCTCTGTAACCTGTGATTTCTGTAACCTGTGATCTCCTGTAACCTGTGATCTCTGTAACCTGTTATCTCCTGTAACCTGTTATCTCTGGAACCTGTGATCTCTGGAACCTGTGATCTCTGTAACCTGTGATCTCCTGTAACCTGTGATTTCTGTAACCTGTTATCTCTGGAACCTGTGATCTCCTGTAACCTGTGATCTCTGTAACCTGTGATCTCTGGAACCTGTGATCTCCTGTAACCTGTGATTTCTGTAAATTGTTATCTCTGGAACCTGTGATCTCCTGTAACCTGTGATCTCTGTAACCTGTGATCTCTGGAACCTGTGATCTCCTGTAACCTGTGATTTCTGTAACCTGTGATCTCTGGAACCTGTGATCTCCTGTAACCTGTGATTTCTGTAACCTGTTATCTCTGGAACCTGTGATCTCCTGTAACCTGTGATCTCTGTAACCTGTGATCTCCTGTAACCTGTGATCTCCTGTAACCTGTGATCTCCTGTAACCTGTGATCTCTGGAACCTGTGATCTCTGGAACCTGTGATCTCTGGAACCTGTGATCTCCTGTAACCTGTGATTTCTGTAACCTGTTATCTCTGTAACCTGTGATCTCCTGTAACCTGTGATCTCTGTAACCTGTGATCTCCTGTAACCTGTGATCTCCTGTAACCTGTGATCTCCTGTAACCTGTGATCTCCTGTAACCTGTTATCTCTGGAACCTGTGATCTCTGTAACCTGTGATCTCTGTAACCTGTGATCTCCTGTAACCTGTGATTTCTGTAACCTGTTATCTCTGGAACCTGTGATCTCCTGTAACCTGTGATCTCTGTAACCTGTGATCTCCTGTAACCTGTGATCTCCTGTAACCTGTTATCTCCTGTAACCTGTTATCTCTGGAACCTGTGATCTCTGGAACCTGTGATTTCTGTAACCTGTGATCTCTGTAACCTGTGATTTCTGTAACCTGTGATCTCCTGTAACCTGTGATCTCTGTAACCTGTGATCTCCTGTAACCTGTGATCTCTGTAACCTGTGATCTCCTGTAACCTGTGATCTCCTGTAACCTGTTATCTCCTGTAACCTGTTATCTCTGTAACCTGTGATCTCTGGAACCTGTGATTTCTGTAACCTGTGATCTCCTGTAACCTGTTATCTCTGGAACCTGTGATCTCTGGAACCTGTGATCTCTGGAACCTGTGATCTCTGGAACCTGTGATCTCTGTAACCTGTGATCTCTGTAACCTGTGATCTCTGTAACCTGTGATTTCTGTAACCTGTGATCTCCTGTAACCTGTGATCTCTGTAACCTGTGATTTCTGTAACCTGTGATCTCCTGTAACCTGTGATCTCTGTAACCTGTTATCTCCTGTAACCTGTTATCTCTGGAACCTGTGATCTCTGGAACCTGTGATCTCTGTAACCTGTGATTTCTGTAACCTGTGATCTCCTGTAACCTGTGATCTCTGTAACCTGTGATCTCCTGTAACCTGTGATCTCCTGTAACCTGTGATTTCTGTAACCTGTGATCTCTGTAACCTGTGATCTCTGTAACCTGTGATCTCCTGTAACCTGTGATCTCCTGTAACCTGTGATCTCTGTAACCTGTGATTTCTGTAACCTGTGATCTCCTGTAACCTGTGATCTCTGTAACCTGTTATCTCCTGTAACCTGTTATCTCTGGAACCTGTGATCTCTGGAACCTGTGATCTCTGTAACCTGTGATCTCCTGTAACCTGTGATTTCTGTAACCTGTTATCTCTGGAACCTGTGATCTCCTGTAACCTGTGATCTCTGTAACCTGTGATCTCTGGAACCTGTGATCTCCTGTAACCTGTGATTTCTGTAACCTGTTATCTCTGGAACCTGTGATCTCCTGTAACCTGTGATCTCTGTAACCTGTGATCTCTGGAACCTGTGATCTCCTGTAACCTGTGATTTCTGTAACCTGTGATCTCTGGAACCTGTGATCTCCTGTAACCTGTGATTTCTGTAACCTGTTATCTCTGGAACCTGTGATCTCCTGTAACCTGTGATCTCTGTAACCTGTGATCTCCTGTAACCTGTGATCTCCTGTAACCTGTGATCTCCTGTAACCTGTGATCTCTGGAACCTGTGATCTCTGTAACCTGTGATCTCTGTAACCTGTGATCTCCTGTAACCTGTGATTTCTGTAACCTGTTATCTCTGTAACCTGTGATCTCCTGTAACCTGTGATCTCTGTAACCTGTGATTTCTGTAACCTGTGATCTCCTGTAACCTGTGATCTCCTGTAACCTGTGATCTCCTGTAACCTGTTATCTCTGGAACCTGTGATCTCTGTAACCTGTGATCTCTGTAACCTGTGATCTCCTGTAACCTGTGATTTCTGTAACCTGTTATCTCTGGAACCTGTGATCTCCTGTAACCTGTGATCTCTGTAACCTGTGATCTCTGTAACCTGTGATTTCTGTAACCTGTGATCTCCTGTAACCTGTGATCTCCTGTAACCTGTGATCTCCTGTAACCTGTTATCTCTGGAACCTGTGATCTCTGTAACCTGTGATCTCTGTAACCTGTGATCTCCTGTAACCTGTGATTTCTGTAACCTGTTATCTCTGGAACCTGTGATCTCCTGTAACCTGTGATCTCTGTAACCTGTGATCTCCTGTAACCTGTGATCTCCTGTAACCTGTTATCTCCTGTAACCTGTTATCTCCTGTAACCTGTTATCTCTGGAACCTGTGATCTCTGGAACCTGTGATCTCTGGAACCTGTGATCTCCTGTAACCTGTGATCTCTGTAACCTGTTATCTCCTGTAACCTGTTATCTCTGGAACCTGTGATCTCTGGAACCTGTGATCTCTGTAACCTGTGATTTCTGTAACCTGTGATCTCCTGTAACCTGTGATCTCTGTAACCTGTGATCTCCTGTAACCTGTGATCTCCTGTAACCTGTGATTTCTGTAACCTGTGATCTCTGTAACCTGTGATCTCTGTAACCTGTGATCTCCTGTAACCTGTGATCTCCTGTAACCTGTGATCTCTGTAACCTGTGATTTCTGTAACCTGTTATCTCTGGAACCTGTGATCTCTGGAACCTGTGATCTCTGGAACCTGTGATCTCTGGAACCTGTGATCTCTGGAACCTGTGATCTCCTGGAACCTGTGATCTCCTGGAACCTGTGATCTCTGGAACCTGTGATCTCTGGAACCTGTGATCTCTGGAACCTGTGATCTCTGGAACCTGTGATCTCTGGAACCTGTGATTTCTGTAACCTGTGATCTCTGTAACCTGTGATCTCCTGTAACCTGTGATCTCTGTAACCTGTTATCTCCTGTAACCTGTTATCTCTGTAACCTGTGATCTCTGTAACCTGTGATTTCTGTAACCTGTGATCTCTGTAACCTGTGATCTCCTGTAACCTGTGATCTCTGTAACCTGTGATCTACTGGAACCTGTTATCTCCTGGAACCTGTTATCTCTGGAACCTGTGATCTCTGGAACCTGTGATTTCTGTAACCTGTGATCTCTGTAACCTGTGATTTCTGTAACCTGTGATCTCCTGTAACCTGTGATCTCTGTAACCTGTGATTTCTGTAACCTGTGATCTCCTGTAACCTGTGATCTCTGTAACCTGTTATCTCCTGTAACCTGTTATCTCTGGAACCTGTGATCTCTGGAACCTGTGATTTCTGTAACTTGTGATCTCTGTATCCTGTGATTTCTGTAACCTGTGATCTCCTGTAACCTGTGATCTCCTGTAACCTGTGATCTCTGTAACCTGTGATCTCCTGTAACCTGTGATCTCTGTAACCTGTTATCTCCTGTAACCTGTGATCTCCTGTAACCTGTGATCTCTGTAATCTGTGATCTCCTGTAACCTGTGATCTCTGTAACCTGTGATCTCTGTAACCTGTGATCTCTGTAACCTGTGATTTCTGTAACCTGTGATCTCTGTAACCTGTGATTTCTGTAACCTGTGATCTCCTGTAACCTGTGATCTCCTGTAACCTGTGATCTCCTGTAACCTGTGATCTCTGTAACCTGTGATCTCCTGTAACCTGTGATCTCCTGGAACCTGTGATCTCTGGAACCTGTGATCTCTGGAACCTGTGATCTCCTGTAACCTGTGATCTCTGTAACCTGTGATCTCTGGAACCTGTGATCTCCTGGAACCTGTGATCTCTGGAACCTGTGATCTCTGGAACCTGTGATCTCTGGAACCTGTGATTTCTGTAACCTGTGATCTCCTGTAACCTGTGATTTCTGTAACCTGTTATCTCCTGTAACCTGTTATCTCCTGTAACCTGTGATCTCTGTAACCTGTGATCTCTGTAACCTGTGATCTCCTGTAACCTGTGATCTCCTGTAACCTGTGATCTCTGGAACCTGTGATCTCCTGTAACCTGTGATCTCTGTAACCTGTGATCTCTGTAACCTGTGATCTCCTGTAACCTGTGATCTCCTGTAACCTGTGATCTCTGGAACCTGTGATCTCTGGAACCTGTGATCTCCTGGAACCTGTGATCTCTGGAACCTGTGATCTCTGGAACCTGTGATCTCTTGGAACCTGTGATTTCTGGAACCTGTGATCTCCTGTAACCTGTGATTTCTGTAACCTGTGATCTCTGTAACCTGTGATTTCTGTAACCTGTGATTTCTGTAACCTGTGATCTCCTGTAACCTGTGATCTCCTGTAACCTGTGATCTCCTGTAACCTGTGATCTCCTGTAACCTGTGATCTCCTGTAACCTGTGATCTCCTGTAACCTGTGATCTCCTGTAACCTGTGATCTCTGTAACCTGTGATATCTGTAACCTGTGATCTCCTGTAACCTGTGATCTCCTGTAACCTGTGATCTCCTGTAACCTGTGATCTCTGTAACCGGTGATCTCCTGTAACCTGTGATCTCTGTAACCGGTGATCTCCTGTAACCTGTGATCTCTGTAACCTGTGATCTCCTGTAACCTGTGATCTCTGTAACCTGTGATCTCTGTAACCTGTGATCTCTGTAACCTGTGATCTCCTGTAACCTGTGATCTCCTGTAACCTGTGATCTCTGTAACCTGTGATTTCTGTAACCTGTTATCTCTGTAACCTGTGATCTCTGTAACCTGTGATCTCTGTAACCTGTGATCTCCTGTAACCTGTGATCTCCTGTAACCTGTTATCTCTGGAACCTGTGATCTCTGTAACCTGTGATTTCTGTAACCTGTGATCTCCTGTAACCTGTGATCTCCTGTAACCTGTGATCTCCTGTAACCTGTGATCTCCTGTAACCTGTTATGTCTGGAACCTGTGATTTCTGTAACCTGTGATCTCTCTAACCTGTGATCTCCTGTAACCTGTGATCTCCTGTAACCTGTGATCTCCTGTAACCTGTTATGTCTGGAACCTGTGATTTCTGTAACCTGTGATCTCTCTAACCTGTGATCTCCTGTAACCTGTGATCTCCTGTAACCTGTGATCTCCTGTAACCTGTGATCTCCTGTAACCTGTGATCTCTGTAACCTGTGATCTCTGTAACCTGTGATCTCCTGTAACCTGTTATGTCTGGAACCTGTGATTTCTGTAACCTGTGATCTCTCTAACCTGTGATCTCCTGTAACCTGTGATCTCCTGTAACCTGTGATCTCCTGTAACCTGTGATCTCCTGTAACCTGTGATTTCTGTAACCTGTGATCTCCTGTAACCTGTGATCTCTGTAACCTGTTATCTCCTGTAACCTGTTATCTCTGTAACCTGTGATCTCTGGAACCTGTGATCTCCTGGAACCTGTGATCTCTGGAACCTGTGATCTCTGGAACCTGTGATCTCTGGAACCTGTGATTTCTGTAACCTGTGATCTCTGTAACCTGTGATCTCCTGTAACCTGTGATCTCTGTAACCTGTTATCTCCTGTAACCTGTTATCTCTGTAACCTGTGATCTCTGTAACCTGTGATTTCTGTAACCTGTGATCTCTGTAACCTGTGATCTCCTGTAACCTGTGATCTCTGGAACCTGTGATCTCCTGGAACCTGTTATCTCCTGGAACCTGTTATCTCTGGAACCTGTGATCTCTGGAACCTGTGATTTCTGTAACCTGTGATCTCTGTAACCTGTGATTTCTGTAACCTGTGATCTCCTGTAACCTGTGATCTCTGTAACCTGTGATTTCTGTAACCTGTGATCTCCTGTAACCTGTGATCTCTGTAACCTGTTATCTCCTGTAACCTGTTATCTCTGGAACCTGTGATCTCTGGAACCTGTGATTTCTGTAACTTGTGATCTCTGTATCCTGTGATTTCTGTAACCTGTGATCTCCTGTAACCTGTGATCTCCTGTAACCTGTGATCTCTGTAACCTGTGATCTCCTGTAACCTGTGATCTCTGTAACCTGTTATCTCCTGTAACCTGTGATCTCCTGTAACCTGTGATCTCTGTAATCTGTGATCTCCTGTAACCTGTGATCTCTGTAACCTGTGATCTCTGTAACCTGTGATCTCTGTAACCTGTGATTTCTGTAACCTGTGATCTCTGTAACCTGTGATTTCTGTAACCTGTGATCTCCTGTAACCTGTGATCTCCTGTAACCTGTGATCTCCTGTAACCTGTGATCTCTGTAACCTGTGATCTCCTGTAACCTGTGATCTCCTGGAACCTGTGATCTCTGGAACCTGTGATCTCTGGAACCTGTGATCTCCTGTAACCTGTGATCTCTGTAACCTGTGATCTCTGGAACCTGTGATCTCCTGGAACCTGTGATCTCTGGAACCTGTGATCTCTGGAACCTGTGATCTCTGGAACCTGTGATCTCTGGAACCTGTGATTTCTGTAACCTGTGATCTCCTGTAACCTGTGATTTCTGTAACCTGTTATCTCCTGTAACCTGTTATCTCCTGTAACCTGTGATCTCTGTAACCTGTGATCTCTGTAACCTGTGATCTCCTGTAACCTGTGATCTCCTGTAACCTGTGATCTCTGGAACCTGTGATCTCCTGTAACCTGTGATCTCTGTAACCTGTGATCTCTGTAACCTGTGATCTCCTGTAACCTGTGATCTCCTGTAACCTGTGATCTCTGGAACCTGTGATCTCTGGAACCTGTGATCTCCTGGAACCTGTGATCTCTGGAACCTGTGATCTCTGGAACCTGTGATCTCTTGGAACCTGTGATTTCTGGAACCTGTGATCTCCTGTAACCTGTGATTTCTGTAACCTGTGATCTCTGTAACCTGTGATTTCTGTAACCTGTGATTTCTGTAACCTGTGATCTCCTGTAACCTGTGATCTCCTGTAACCTGTGATCTCCTGTAACCTGTGATCTCCTGTAACCTGTGATCTCCTGTAACCTGTGATCTCCTGTAACCTGTGATCTCCTGTAACCTGTGATCTCTGTAACCTGTGATATCTGTAACCTGTGATCTCCTGTAACCTGTGATCTCCTGTAACCTGTGATCTCCTGTAACCTGTGATCTCTGTAACCGGTGATCTCCTGTAACCTGTGATCTCTGTAACCGGTGATCTCCTGTAACCTGTGATCTCTGTAACCTGTGATCTCCTGTAACCTGTGATCTCTGTAACCTGTAACCTGTGATCTCTGTAACCTGTGATCTCTGTAACCTGTGATCTCCTGTAACCTGTGATCTCCTGTAACCTGTGATCTCTGTAACCTGTGATTTCTGTAACCTGTTATCTCTGTAACCTGTGATCTCTGTAACCTGTGATCTCTGTAACCTGTGATCTCCTGTAACCTGTGATCTCCTGTAACCTGTTATCTCTGGAACCTGTGATCTCTGTAACCTGTGATTTCTGTAACCTGTGATCTCCTGTAACCTGTGATCTCCTGTAACCTGTGATCTCCTGTAACCTGTGATCTCCTGTAACCTGTTATGTCTGGAACCTGTGATTTCTGTAACCTGTGATCTCTCTAACCTGTGATCTCCTGTAACCTGTGATCTCCTGTAACCTGTTATGTCTGGAACCTGTGATTTCTGTAACCTGTGATCTCTCTAACCTGTGATCTCCTGTAACCTGTGATCTCCTGTAACCTGTGATCTCCTGTAACCTGTGATCTCCTGTAACCTGTGATCTCTGTAACCTGTGATCTCTGTAACCTGTGATCTCCTGTAACCTGTTATGTCTGGAACCTGTGATTTCTGTAACCTGTGATCTCTCTAACCTGTGATCTCCTGTAACCTGTGATCTCCTGTAACCTGTGATCTCCTGTAACCTGTGATCTCCTGTAACCTGTGATTTCTGTAACCTGTGATCTCCTGTAACCTGTGATCTCTGTAACCTGTTATCTCCTGTAACCTGTTATCTCTGGAACCTGTGATCTCTGGAACCTGTGATTTCTGTAACCTGTGATTTCTGTAACCTGTGATCTCCTGTAACCTGTGATCTCTGTAACCTGTGATCTCCTGTAACCTGTGATCTCCTGTAACCTGTGATTTCTGTAACCTGTTATCTCCTGTAACCTGTGATCTCTGTAACCTGTGATCTCAGTAACCTGTGATCTCTGTAACCTGTGATCTCTGTAACCTGTGATCTCTGTAACCTGTGATCTCTGTAACCTGTGATCTCTGTAACCTGTGATCTCCTGTAACCTGTGATCTCTGGAACCTGTTATCTCCTGTAACCTGTGATCTCCTGTAACCTGTGATCTCCTGTAACCTGTTATCTCTGGAACCTGTGATCTCCTGTAACCTGTGATCTCCTGTAACCTGTGATCTCCTGTAACCTGTGATCTCCTGTAACCTGTGATCTCTGTAACCTGTGATCTCCTGTAACCTGTGATCTCCTGTAACCTGTGATTTCTGTAACCTGTTATCTCCTGTAACCTGTGATCTCTGTAACCTGTGATCTCAGTAACCTGTGATCTCTGTAACCTGTGATCTCTGTAACCTGTGATCTCTGTAACCTGTGATCTCTGTAACCTGTGATCTCTGTAACCTGTGATCTCCTGTAACCTGTGATCTCTGGAACCTGTTATCTCCTGTAACCTGTGATCTCCTGTAACCTGTGATCTCCTGTAACCTGTTATCTCTGGAACCTGTGATCTCTGTAACCTGTGATCTCTGTAACCTGTGATCTCTGTAACCTGTGATCTCCTGTAACCTGTGATCTCTGGAACTTGTGATCTCTGTAACCTGTGATTTCTGTAACCTGTGATCTCCTGTAACCTGTGATCTCCTGTAACCTGTGATCTCCTGTAACCTGTGATCTCCTGTAACCTGTTATGTCTGGAACCTGTGATTTCTGTAACCTGTGATCTCTCTAACCTGTGATCTCCTGTAACCTGTGATCTCCTGTAACCTGTTATGTCTGTAACCTGTGATCTCTCTAACCTGTGATCTCCTGTAACCTGTGATCTCCTGTAACCTGTGATCTCCTGAAACCTGTTATCTCTGGAACCTGTGATCTCTGGAACCTGTTATCTCTGTAACCTGTGATCTCTGTAACCTGTGATCTCCTGTAACCTGTGATCTCTGTAACCTGTGATCTCCTGTAACCTGTTATCTCCTGGAACCTGTTATCTCTGGAACCTGTGATCTCTGGAACCTGTGATCTCTGGAACCTGTGATCTCTGTAACCTGTGATCTCCTGTAACCTGTGATCTCCTGGAACCTGTTATCTCTGGAACCTGTTATCTCTGGAACCTGTGATCTCTGTAACCTGTGATCTCTGTAACCTGTGATCTCCTGTAACCTGTGATCTCTCTAACCTGTTATCTCTGTAACCTGTGATCTCTGTAACCTGTGATCTCCTGTAACCTGTGATCTCCTGTAACCTGTTATCTCCTGGAACCTGTTATCTCTGGAACCTGTGATCTCTGTAACCTGTGATCTCCTGTAACCTGTGATCTCTCTAACCTGTTATCTCTGTAACCTGTGATCTCCTGGAACCTGTGATCTCCTGGAACCTGTTATCTCTGGAACCTGTGATCTCTGGAACCTGTGATCTCTGTAACCTGTGATCTCTGTAACCTGTGATCTCCTGTAACCTGTTATGTCTGGAACCTGTGATTTCTGTAACTTGTGATCTCTGTAACCTGTGATCTCTGTAACCTGTGATCTCCTGTAACCTGTGATCTCCTGTAACCTGTGATCTCCTGTAACCTGTGATCTCTCTAACCTGTGATCTCCTGTAACCTGTGATCTCCTGTAACCTGTTATCTCTGTAACCTGTGATCTCCTGTAACCTGTGATCTCTGTAACCTGTGATCTCTGTAACCTGTGATCTCTGTAACCTGTGATTTCTGTAACCTGTGATCTCTGTAACCTGTGATCTCCTGTAACCTGTGATCTCCTGTAACCTGTGATCTCTGTAACCTGTGATCTCTGTAACCTGTGATCTCCTGTAACCTGTGATCTCTGTAACCTGTGATCTCTGGAACCTGTGATCTCCTGTAACCTGTGATCTCCTGTAACCTGTTATCTCTGTAACCTGTGATCTCTGTAACCTGTGATCTCTGTAACCTGTGATCTCTGTAACCTGTGATCTCCTGTAACCTGTGATCTCCTGTAACCTGTTATCTCTGTAACCTGTGATCTCTGGAACCTGTTATCTCTGGAACCTGTGATCTCTGGAACCTGTGATCTCCTGTAACCTGTTATCTCTGGAACCTGTGATCTCTGTAACCTGTGATCTCTCTAACCTGTGAGCTCTGAGAGCGAGATCCTCCACTGACGGTTCTGGCTTCTGTCGACTGGCTTCAGTGATCATCTCTGAGATCTTCTGGAGACAGTCTTCAAGGTTCCTCTGCTGGCTTCTGCTCATCTCTGAGGTCACAATTAACTCTCCTGTTTTGTTGACACGAGTTTTATTCTGTTGACACAGGTATTTCTGCAATGAGCAGTGCATGCGACACAAAGTATGAATGTTATCATATGTGCTACTCTCACCTTCAGAAGAATCTCTCTCCTAACTTCTTCTGGGATCCATTCTGCTGTCTGCACATGGAAACGCACCTCTGCTTTCGTACTGACTGCAAACAGATATTACAGAATGTTAAGTGACAAAATGTGACCCTTAAATAAACAGCACTAATGATTAGTGCTGGGCGGTATACTGGTTCATACCGAACACCGGTGTTCATTTTTTTGTATGATATGATTTTTTAAAGGGGAACATGGCAACTCTAGCCATTTCTTCGCTGATTTTCCCTTTTGGTTTTCCACCAGGGAATGCTGGGGGGTGCGGGGAAAGTCACCATTCTCACCAGAACAGGTTATTTAACCATCCAAATGATTTATAAACGGATTTATTAAGTTGAAATAGTTGCCAAGTTCCCCTTTAATATACCGCAATACCGGAGTATGTCGCTTTAACAACGTTGAGAATGCGTTATGACACTGTTTAGCCCCTTTCACACAGCGCGATGATCCCGGCAAACTGCCGGGAAATTGCCAGAACGCCTTCTGTGTGAACGCAAACACGACCCGGGATTTATACCGGGATCGATGCCGGGTTAGGGACCTAGTAACATTGCCGTGTTCAGTCCAGAAATGCGCGCTGTGTGAACAAAAGCCGTAATAATGGCGTGTTGTAGTGATGACGCTGACGCCGGGATCGTTCGCCAGCTGTGAAACGGTGCGTAATGCGCAAGTTTATGATCGAATCAGAGAAAAGAATGCACAAGCGTGGTTTCTCGAGAGAGATATCGCAGCTCATAAGCAGACGCTGCTGAAACATTACAAGTCACATCGATGTCTTGACATGATTGTGTGAACGCACTCTCTGATTCCGGAAAATCACTGGCAGTGTGAATGAACCAAAATCAAACGAACCCGGGTCAAATCGCGGGTCACTCTATCCGTGTATTTTCCGGAATCTCTGTGTGAACGGGGCTTTTGAGAGGGTCAAACTCTTCTTTTCACTGTTCACTGGTGATGCACAGCAGTGTGTGTGTGTTACTGAGCCTAATGGAGAACATGGAGAGGTTAAACTATAACTGATAGCTGTCAAATTATATTAGTGTTTCCCATACATTGGTTAACAATATCAACACAACCTTTTGGAAAATCTATTTGTGGTTGGCTTTGACATTGTTAAATAAACATGAGCACTGCATGTTTCAAAGTCAAAAGGTGGCGCGGGTGTTTTTATATTAATGTATCTGAAGTGAACTGACGGTCTTTAGGGACTGTTCGTTTTCTATTTAAGGGGCTACCGGAGGAGTTTTGAGATCTATAGTCAAAATAGACTTGACCCTCCCTTCGGCAGCAATACATTTTTCTATGACCCTCCAAAATGATTGTGAAAAAAGGAACGACCCTCCCCGATAATTTATTGATTACTTCTGTAATGGTTTGCGCTTGGCAAAGATGTTCAGATATCTCTATGCCTAGACATACACCAAACGTTCATTAAAAAGGGTCCTGTACAGGGCTGTACAGTGCGACATATATCTACGAAAAGATTGGTCTGTGCGATGAATAAATGTCCCACTGTAGCTCGCGTGCGATACAGTTTTGTAAACTTCGTTACTTGTGTTTGTTTTCAGACATGATAACAGTCGTTTTATACTTGTGCTTATGCGATATCACGATTTTTGATCTTGGATGATTTAATGATCTGCTTTGGAAGAAATATGGAAGTATCGTGCTACAGCGCCCATCCTATCAGCTGCAGTTCTGGCCCTCAAGCTTGGTTTATACCATAGACTGTAGGTTTATACTCGCCGCGTCCGCACGAGCGCGAAGGTGCGCAAGGGATTTTGCAACTACGCGCGGCTCCGCATCCGAAGATACACGACTTCGAGCCGAATCTGGCCGAGCATATACGTCTCATTAGCCTGGCAAGCCAGACCTACATCAAGATGTTTAGTCTGGAAACTCACCATAGACACGCTCACTCCGAGGGGCGGGATAAACGGCTGTCTTTCAAATTCCCTCTGCACGCAATAGGACAGCGCTTCAACCAACCAGAGCGTTTTCCCAACAACGGAGCAAGTTGATAGATTCAACTTTTGCCATATCTGGCCGGCAAAACGACGAACACATCTTCCTTTTTTTAAGAATGACTTAAGTGCCGTTCTTTGCTCTTTTCTCAAAGAAAAACTTAACTCCAAGTCCTCCAGAGTCGCGGACAAAGCCGATTCGAAAGACTGTTCTCCAGCAGCCGTCATTCTTTGTTTTCAAGTCGCAGGCAGGGAACCGTCGCAACTCTGTCGTCATATGTTAAGCCCGCCCCGCCTACTCTATAAGCGACGTGATTGGCCTGACCCAATTTAGGTTTTTGCAGCTCGAAAGTCTATGGAGAGTTGCTAGACTACCCTGGCTGCAGAATACATTTTGCTGCCGCTAGGGTGCGTCTAGATTTCTAGGCTAACGTCTCATCACACCGGCACCCAGTTTGTGAGTCTAGTAGTTGCTTAAATTTACAAAATGAGCCTACAATAGCAGACATAAGCCCCTTTAATAAAAATGGTTCATGTTTTATAAAACATTTTCTCGAAACTAAATGAAAATGTTTAGTGAAATCAAACCTGTAATAATACTAGTGTGGATTTTTTCTACAATATTCACTCATGACAGGACAATAGAGCATTATAAGTCAATCTACTGCAGTATTTATTCTCTCTATTATTAGAAAATGTGGTTAACACCCAGTCATACTTGAAGAAAAAACCCGTCATAATTTTGAAAAATACCGCGATTTTTGGTCAAGCCGGCCAGCAAGTGATCGACAGAACACCTTCACACGAACACTAGTCATAAAACACAGTTTACCCTTGTTGACATGTTGGCCGCCGGGTCCGCTGCTCCGACTGTATGTTATCTTCAGTTTATCTGTGAAATGAAAGACAGTTTCAGCAGATTCAGATTTCAGTCAGTTATAATAACAGTTATAATAATGATGAACTCTTACCAACCGGGATGCGCGAGAGCAGATCGTCCTGGCAATAAACAGAAACATTGTGTTTACATAAGCAATGTGATGTTGCACGTCATTTAGAGAAAATACAGAAAATCATGTTTCACCTGTGTAAAATGCGATGCTTTTTTCACGTGGAAATAACTGCTGTCTGCATAGCGCTTCGATCGCGTTTTGTTACTATTGAATACAGTTACTAATCGACGGCATATATTCCTCGAGCATGGCAGATTATACAGCTGCAAGAAACAGAAACTTGTAACCATGGATGCCGCCGCCATGTTGAAAATAAAGAAACACGTGCGATGAAAACATCCGCTTATGCTTCGAATGGGCGGTGACTTCACACATCCGACATATAAAAATAAATAGAAATGCTAAAAAGCTGGAAAAAAATAAGTCCTGTATATCAGCAGGATTATTATTTTTATATATCTTGGCAAAAATCTGTTATCCTATACTTTTTTTTCTTTCAAAACCACAGCTTTAATGGACTAATTTTAGCATTTTAGTCTTAGCAACTATCTGTAATATTAGATCCAGACACTGCAGCTGCCCGACATCAACTCGCCGTCGGTAGAACTGAGTAGAACCGAGAGTGGTAGACATCAAAAGTGGTTTTAATCGTTAAATTGCTTTTATTTTTCGTTTTTCTCAAAATAGGATTTCAAGGAGAACATTTGGGACAAAAATGTTGGTTGTGATCATGACTTTTCAGTGGTCACTTTTTAAAAACTCATTTAAATAGGCCTATTTGTTTACAATGTGGGTATAGACACAAATGTCGACTGCTGGTGTTTATGTTCACATTCATTGTTTTATAGAGTTAACGTCATTTTAACATTAAATTTTATAGTTAACGGAACGACATTTGTCATTATTTCCCCTTGTCAATGCGAGTAAACAATAGGAAAGGTTCCACCGAGATTTGAACTCGGATCGCTGGATTCAGAGTCCAGAGTGCTAACCATTACACCATGGAACCGCTTAAAGCCACAGTGTGCCAACGAGTTCAGTTAAACAATTATATTGTTCATGTTTTGTTTCAACAGTAACATTAACTTATCTATTATTACATATCCATATAGTTTCTCCTCTACGTAGCCATTGGGAACACATTGATCCAAAATCGACCCATCTTTGTAATATTAATCTAAACTCTCCAGAGTTAGACGGACTGGGTGAATGCGCAGTGGTGTAAATATAAGAGCAGAAGCGGAACAGCAAAAGCAGTCACCCCAGATGGGACTCGAACCCACAATCCCTGGCTTAGGAGGCCAGTGCCTTATCCATTAGGCCACTGGGGCAGTGACAGTATCAGCATGGAACAGTTTCATATTTAAACACTGATTCACGGAGGCGCTTCCGCTTTTTCTTCTTCACTTGGTATATTATTGTCGCCTACAATATCAGTTACGCTCCCGTATATATAAAACTTTAGCAAAATCGCGTGTTTCTTGTAGCACAGTAAATATCTATTATAAACTAACAATAGCGATTGGCAAAAGTCCGGCAGACAGACAGGCAGGCAGACAGTCGGCACTTTATTTCCTGACAGACAGTCATGATGTTAAACTGTGCTGTGTAGCATTAGCATTAGCCTACAGCTCTAGGAATGCCGTCCTCTAGTTAGGGTTACAGTCTTTTCATTTTGATTAGACAAATAACATCAAGCACTATGAATTTATTACCATCAAATCCTCACGGTAATGGATTACTTTATGCTGGATTTAACCAGGATCACGGTAAGATGTTTACTATTAGCTAACGCAAGCTAACATCACTCTGATACTTACGTTACCGTTCCCGTTATGAATCAGAGGCAAGATAACTGTTATTTACTGTATGCATTAAAACACATCCGTGTTTTCATTTTGTTTGTTGTTGCCAGTCCAAGTGTCTACTTGTAAAATGGGTTAAACTTGATGAACATGACTGTTACTAAGCTAACGAACAGCTGATTAGCCACAAAATCACATGAGTGTTTTCCTTTTAGGGCTGCTGTCAGCGTTTTATGTTGGGTTTTTTAATTGACCAACAATTGTAGCTATATAAGAGTATCAACTGTAACATTGTAAAAAAGTGACCAAAAGTTTACTTATCAAGTAAATAAACACTGACCATTGATGTAGCGGCTAACTATAATAGCGCTAGCTTTAGTGTGAATCTGAGCAATTGGATTTCAATAAACCTAAACAACACACTACAATGTGAAGTGTTTTAAAGTCTATCTAAATCCTATTACGTGCGTTATGCGATGTGTTAATAACTATACCACAATATGGGCTCAAATAATTGTATTATAGCCAGTGAGGATGAAGACATTAACGGGTTTAACATACGGATTTATGCAGGTTTCTCTCTGTCACAGTGACATTTACTGCTAATAATCATAACTGGGTGTAATGAAGCTCTTCTGAAGCTTTAGATCTCAATGTTTAATCTAGTCCTAATACATGTTTGAGCTGTTTTAACTAAAAACATAACTTAAAATATGTCACTGCCACTGTTTTGTCTCAGGATTCACACCAGTAATGTTTTTTTTTTCTATTTGCACGATTATAAAAGCTGCCTAATTGAGCTAAGGTTGAATCCTGGCTTAATCTAAGCCCTGTCTGTGAAACCAGGCCTAAATATCCATCAATCTCTTAGTTGTACTTCACTCAGTAATCGCTTCCCAGGCAGATGAAGATAAGTGGATTCTCATAAATAAACTTGGTTCTGAAGCCACACAGAGACATACAGGCTTGATTATCTGATACTGAAATGTCTGTTTTCCCTCCAGGATGTTTTGCGTGTGGAATGGAGAATGGATTCAGGGTTTATAACACAGACCCGCTCAAAGAAAAAGAGAAACAAGGTGAGTCTGCAGATGTTCACTCACGAGATACAGGAGAGAAACACTTCAGATCAGACGGCAATATGTGGAAGTTAGTAACTACTTCATATTTTTGCTTATGTGATTTTTAAATCTTGCTTCATATTAATGCATACATACAGCTGAGGGAAAATATGCATTAGTGTGTTTAGTCCATCGTCAGAAGAAGGCATGATGACTCAGGAATAATTTCCCAGAGTAGATACAGACACACCTAGTGGAGATCCGTCATTCTCAGCGTCACACACACACACACACACACACACACACACACACACACACACACACACACACACACACACACACACACACACACACACACACACACACACACACACACACACACACACACACACACACACACACACACATACATACATACATGAGATCAAGTGTGAGTTTATGGGCTCCAGTGTGAGTTTATGAGATCCAGTGTGAGTTTATGAGTTCCAGTGTGAGTTTATGAGATCAAGTGTGAGTTTATGAGATCAAGTGTGAGTTTATGGGCTCCAGTGTGAGTTTATGAGATCAAGTGTGAGTTTATGAGATCCAGTGTGAGTTTATGAGATCAAGTGTGAGTTTATGGGCTCCAGTGTGAGTTTATGGGCTCCAGTGTGAGTTTATGAGATCCAGTGTGAGTTTATGAGATCCAGTGTGAGTTTATGAGATCCAGTGTGAGTTTATGGGCTCCAGTGTGAGTTTATGAGATCCAGTGTGAGTTTATGAGATCCAGTGTGAGTTTATGAGATCCAGTGTGAGTTTATGGGCTCCAGTGTGAGTTTATGAGATCCAGTGTGAGTTTATGAGATCCAGTGTGAGTTTATGGGCTCCAGTGTGAGTTTATGAGATCCAGTGTGAGTTTATGAGATCAAGTGTGAGTTTATGAGATCCAGTGTGAGTTTATGAGATCCAGTGTGAGTTTATGGGCTCCAGTGTGAGTTTATGGGCTCCAGTGTGAGTTTATGAGATCCAGTGTGAGTTTATGGGATCCAGTGTGAGTTTATGAGATCCAGTGTGAGTTTATGAGATCCAGTGTGAGTTTATGGGCTCCAGTGTGAGTTTATGAGATCCAGTGTGAGTTTATGAGATCCAGTGTGAGTTTATGAGTTCCAGTGTGAGTTTATGAGATCAAGTGTGAGTTTATGAGATCCAGTGTGAGTTTATGAGATCCAGTGTGAGTTTATGAGATCCAGTGTGAGTTTATGAGATCCAGTGTGAGTTTATGAGATCCAGTGTGAGTTTATGGGCTCCAGTGTGAGTTTATGGGCTCCAGTGTGAGTTTATGGGCTCCAGTGTGAGTTTATGAGATCAAGTGTGAGTTTATGAGATCCAGTGTGAGTTTATGGGCTCCAGTGTGAGTTTATGGGCTCCAGTGTGAGTTTATGAGATCCAGTGTGAGTTTATGGGCTCCAGTGTGAGTTTATGAGATCAAGTGTGAGTTAATGGGATCCAGTGTGAGTTTATGAGATCCAGTGTGAGTTTATGGGCTCCAGTGTGAGTTAATGGGATCCAGTGTGAGTTTATGAGATCCAGTGTGAGTTTATGAGATCCAGTGTGAGTTTATGGGCTCCAGTGTGAGTTTATGAGATCAAGTGTGAGTTTATGAGATCCAGTGTGAGTTTATGGGCTCCAGTGTGAGTTTATGGGCTCCAGTGTGAGTTTATGAGATCCAGTGTGAGTTTATGGGCTCCAGTGTGAGTTTATGAGATCAAGTGTGAGTTAATGGGATCCAGTGTGAGTTTATGAGATCCAGTGTGAGTTTATGGGATCCAGTGTGAGTTTATGAGATCCAGTGTGAGTTTATGGGCTCCAGTGTGAGTTTATGGGCTCCAGTGTGAGTTTATGAGATCAAGTGTGAGTTTATGGGCTCCAGTGTGAGTTTATGAGATCCAGTGTGAGTTTATGAGATCCAGTGTGAGTTTATGAGATCCAGTGTGAGTTTATGGGCTCCAGTGTGAGTTTATGAGATCCAGTGTGAGTTTATGAGATCCAGGGTGAGTTTATGAGATCCAGTGTGAGTTTATGGGCTCCAGTGTGAGTTTATGAGATCCAGTGTGAGTTTATGAGATCAAGTGTGAGTTTATGGGCTCCAGTGTGAGTTTATGAGATCCAGTGTGAGTTTATGAGATCAAGTGTGAGTTTATGAGATCCAGTGTGAGTTTATGAGATCCAGTGTGAGTTTATGGGCTCCAGTGTGAGTTTATGGGCTCCAGTGTGAGTTTATGAGATCCAGTGTGAGTTTATGGGATCCAGTGTGAGTTTATGAGATCCAGTGTGAGTTTATGAGATCCAGTGTGAGTTTATGGGCTCCAGTGTGAGTTTATGAGATCCAGTGTGAGTTTATGGGATCCAGTGTGAGTTTATGAGATCCAGTGTGAGTTTATGAGATCCAGTGTGAGTTTATGAGTTCCAGTGTGAGTTTATGAGATCCAGTGTGAGTTTATGAGATCCAGTGTGAGTTTATGAGTTCCAGTGTGAGTTTATGAGATCAAGTGTGAGTTTATGAGATCCAGTGTGAGTTTATGAGATCCAGTGTGAGTTTATGAGATCCAGTGTGAGTTTATGAGATTCAGTGTGAGTTTATGGGCTCCAGTGTGAGTTTATGGGCTCCAGTGTGAGTTTATGAGATCCAGTGTGAGTTTATGGGCTCCAGTGTGAGTTTATGAGATCAAGTGTGAGTTTATGAGATCCAGTGTGAGTTTATGGGCTCCAGTGTGAGTTTATGGGCTCCAGTGTGAGTTTATGAGATCCAGTGTGAGTTTATGGGCTCCAGTGTGAGTTTATGAGATCAAGTGTGAGTTAATGGGATCCAGTGTGAGTTTATGAGATCCAGTGTGAGTTTATGGGATCCAGTGTGAGTTTATGAGATCCAGTGTGAGTTTATGGGCTCCAGTGTGAGTTTATGGGCTCCAGTGTGAGTTTATGAGATCCAGTGTGAGTTTATGGGATCCAGTGTGAGTTTATGAGATCCAGTGTGAGTTTATGAGATCCAGTGTGAGTTTATGAGTTCCAGTGTGAGTTTATGAGATCCAGTGTGAGTTTATGAGATCCAGTGTGAGTTTATGAGATCCAGTGTGAGTTTATGAGATCCAGTGTGAGTTTATGAGATCCAGTGTGAGTTTATGAGATCCAGTGTGAGTTTATGGGCTCCAGTGTGAGTTTATGGGCTCCAGTGTGAGTTTATGAGATCCAGTGTGAGTTTATGGGCTCCAGTGTGAGTTTATGAGATCAAGTGTGAGTTTATGAGATCCAGTGTGAGTTTATGAGATCAAGTGTGAGTTTATGAGATCCAGTGTGAGTTTATGAGATCAAGTGTGAGTTTATGAGATCAAGTGTGAGTTTATGAGATCCAGTGTGAGTTTATGAGATCCAGTGTGAGTTTATGGGCTCCAGTGTGAGTTTATGGGCTCCAGTGTGAGTTTATGAGATCCAGTGTGAGTTTATGGGCTCCAGTGTGAGTTTATGAGATCCAGTGTGAGTTTATGAGATCAAGTGTGAGTTTATGAGATCCAGTGTGAGTTTATGAGATCCAGTGTGAGTTTATGGGCTCCAGTGTGAGTTTATGAGATCCAGTGTGAGTTTATGGGATCCAGTGTGAGTTTATGAGATCCAGTGTGAGTTTATGAGATCCAGTGTGAGTTTAATGGCTCCAGTGTGAGTTTATGGGCTCCAGTGTGAGTTTATGAGATCCAGTGTGAGTTTATGAGTTCCAGTGTGAGTTTATGAGATCCAGTGTGAGTTTATGAGTTCCAGTGTGAGTTTATGAGATCAAGTGTGAGTTTATGAGATCAAGTGTGAGTTTATGGGCTCCAGTGTGAGTTTATGGGCTCCAGTGTGAGTTTATGAGATCCAGTGTGAGTTTATGGGATCCAGTGTGAGTTTATGGGCTCCAGTGTGAGTTTATGAGATCCAGTGTGAGTTTATGAGTTCCAGTGTGAGTTTATGAGATCCAGTGTGAGTTTATGGGATCCAGTGTGAAGTGTGAGTTTATGAGTTCCAGTGTGAGTTTATGAGATCCAGTGTGAGTTTATGAGATCCAGTGTGAGTTTATGGGATCCAGTGTGAGTTTATGAGTTCCAGTGTGAGTTTATGAGATCAAGTGTGAGTTTATGAGATCAAGTGTGAGTTTTTGGGCTCCAGTGTGAGTTTATGAGATCCAGTGTGAGTTTATGAGATCCAGTGTGAGTTTATGAGATCCAGTGTGAGTTTATGGGATCCAGTGTGAGTTTATGGGCTCCAGTGTGAGTTTATGGGCTCCAGTGTGAGTTTATGGGCTCCAGTGTGAGTTTATGGGCTCCAGTGTGAGTTTATGAGATCCAGTGTGAGTTTATGGGCTCCAGTGTGAGTTTATGAGATCCAGTGTGAGTTTATGAGATCCAGTGTGAGTTTATGAGTTCCAGTGTGAGTTTATGAGATCAAGTGTGAGTTTATGAGATCCAGTGTGAGTTTATGAGATCCAGTGTGAGTTTATGAGATCCAGTGTGAGTTTATGAGATCCAGTGTGAGTTTATGAGATCCAGTGTGAGTTTATGGGCTCCAGTGTGAGTTTATGGGCTCCAGTGTGAGTTTATGAGATCCAGTGTGAGTTTATGGGCTCCAGTGTGAGTTTATGAGATCCAGTGTGAGTTTATGAGATCAAGTGTGAGTTTATGAGATCCAGTGTGAGTTTATGAGATCCAGTGTGAGTTTATGAGATCAAGTGTGAGTTTATGAGATCCAGTGTGAGTTTATGAGATCAAGTGTGAGTTTATGAGATCCAGTGTGAGTTTATGAGATCCAGTGTGAGTTTATGGGCTCCAGTGTGAGTTTATGAGATCCAGTGTGAGTTTATGGGATCCAGTGTGAGTTTATGGGCTCCAGTGTGAGTTTATGAGATCCAGTGTGAGTTTATGAGTTCCAGTGTGAGTTTATGAGATCCAGTGTGAGTTTATGGGATCCAGTGTGAAGTGTGAGTTTATGAGTTCCAGTGTGAGTTTATGAGATCCAGTGTGAGTTTATGAGATCCAGTGTGAGTTTATGGGATCCAGTGTGAAGTGTGAGTTTATGAGTTCCAGTGTGAGTTTATGAGATCCAGTGTGAGTTTATGAGTTCCAGTGTGAGTTTATGAGATCAAGTGTGAGTTTATGAGATCAAGTGTGAGTTTATGGGCTCCAGTGTGAGTTTATGAGATCCAGTGTGAGTTTATGAGATCCAGTGTGAGTTTATGAGATCCAGTGTGAGTTTATGGGATCCAGTGTGAGTTTATGGGCTCCAGTGTGAGTTTATGAGATCCAGTGTGAGTTTATGGGATCCAGTGTGAGTTTATGGGCTCCAGTGTGAGTTTATGAGATCCAGTGTGAGTTTATGGGCTCCAGTGTGAGTTTATGAGATCCAGTGTGAGTTTATGAGATCCAGTGTGAGTTTATGAGATCAAGTGTGAGTTTATGAGATCAAGTGTGAGTTTATGGGCTCCAGTGTGAGTTTATGAGTTCCAGTGTGAGTTTATGAGATCCAGTGTGAGTTTATGGGATCCAGTGTGAAGTGTGAGTTTATGAGTTCCAGTGTGAGTTTATGAGATCCAGTGTGAGTTTATGGGATCCAGTGTGAAGTGTGAGTTTATGAGTTCCAGTGTGAGTTTATGAGATCCAGTGTGAGTTTATGAGATCCAGTGTGAGTTTATGGGATCCAGTGTGAAGTGTGAGTTTATGAGTTCCAGTGTGAGTTTATGAGATCCAGTGTGAGTTTATGAGATCCAGTGTGAGTTTATGGGATCCAGTGTGAAGTGTGAGTTTATGAGTTCCAGTGTGAGTTTATGAGATCCAGTGTGAGTTTATGAGATCCAGTGTGAGTTTATGAGTTCCAGTGTGAGTTTATGAGATCAAGTGTGAGTTTATGAGATCAAGTGTGAGTTTATGGGCTCCAGTGTGAGTTTATGAGATCCAGTGTGAGTTTATGAGATCCAGTGTGAGTTTATGAGATCCAGTGTGAGTTTATGGGATCCAGTGTGAGTTTATGGGCTCCAGTGTGAGTTTATGGGCTCCAGTGTGAGTTTATGGGCTCCAGTGTGAGTTTATGAGATCCAGTGTGAGTTTATGGGCTCCAGTGTGAGTTTATGAGATCCAGTGTGAGTTTATGAGATCCAGTGTGAGTTTATGAGATCCAGTGTGAGTTTATGAGTTCCAGTGTGAGTTTATGAGATCAAGTGTGAGTTTATGAGATCCAGTGTGAGTTTATGAGATCCAGTGTGAGTTTATGAGATCCAGTGTGAGTTTATGAGATCCAGTGTGAGTTTATGGGCTCCAGTGTGAGTTTATGGGCTCCAGTGTGAGTTTATGAGATCCAGTGTGAGTTTATGGGCTCCAGTGTGAGTTTATGGGCTCCAGTGTGAGTTTATGAGATCCAGTGTGAGTTCATGGGATCCAGTGTGAGTTTATGAGATCCAGTGTGAGTTTATGAGAGCCAGTGTGAGTTTATGGGCTCCAGTATGAGTTTATGGGCTCCAGTATGAGTTTATGAGATCCAGTGTGAGTTTATGAGATCCAGTGTGAGTTTAATGGCTCCAGTGTGAGTTTAATGGCTCCAGTGTGAGTTTATGGGCTCCAGTGTGAGTTTATGGGCTCCAGTGTGAGTTTATGGGATCCTGTGTGAGTTTATGAGATCCAGTGTGAGTTTATGGGATCCAGTGTGAAGTGTGAGTTTATGGGATCCAGTGTGAGTTTATGAGATCCAGTGTGAGTTTATGGGCTCCAGTGTGAGTTTATGAGATCCAGTGTGAGTTTATGAGATCCAGTGTGAGTTTATGGGCTCCAGTGTGAGTTTATGAGATCCAGTGTGAGTTTATGAGATCCAGTGTGAGTTTATGGGCTCCAGTGTGAGTTTATGAGATCCAGTGTGAGTTTATGAGATCCAGTGTGAGTTAATGGGCTCCAGTGTGAGTTAATGGGCTCCAGTGTGAGTTAATGGGCTCCAGTGTGAGTTTATGGGATCCTGTGTGAGTTTATGAGATCCAGTGTGAGTTTATGGGATCCAGTGTGAAGTGTGAGTTTATGGGATCCAGTGTGAGTTTATGAGATCCAGTGTGAGTTTATGGGCTCCAGTGTGAGTTTATGAGATCCAGTGTGAGTTTATGAGATCCAGTGTGAGTTTATGGGCTCCAGTGTGAGTTTATGAGATCCAGTGTGAGTTTATGAGATCCAGTGTGAGTTTATGGGCTCCAGTGTGAGTTTATGAGATCCAGTGTGAGTTTATGAGATCCAGTGTGAGTTTATGGGCTCCAGTGTGAGTTAATGGGCTCCAGTGTGAGTTAATGGGCTCCAGTGTGAGTTTATGGGATCCAGTGTGAGTTTATGAGATCCAGTGTGAGTTTATGAGATCCAGTGTGAGTTTGCTGTGGACTCAGTGCTTCTCTGTTCTCAGAGTTTCTGGAGGGAGGAGTCGGTCACGTGGAGATGCTTTTCCGATGCAATTATCTTGCGCTTGTTGGAGGCGGGAAAAAGCCAAAGTACCCTCCCAATAAAGGTATATTTCTCTTTGAGATGGACGCTGGTTGGAGGCTTTATGGCATAATTTGCTAAAGTTGTGAACAAGGTAACACACATTTAGTGCATGTTCTACTGAATTAGTGGGTAATTTCAAAACGTATTTGACATTTATGAATCTATTTAGCACAATTAACACTAACCCTAACCCAGATCTGTAAAAACATATGTTTGCATGTTTCCTGCGTTTGTGTTAGTGATGATTTGGGATGATCTGAAGAAAAAGACTGTGATAGAGATCGAGTTTTCCACCGAGGTCAAAGCTGTGAAGCTTCGCCGTGACAGGTATCTGAACTCAAGCTCAAGTTCTTCTAGTTGCATTTAATAGCCTATTCTTTGGTATAATATTTGTTAGATTTTGATGCTGAAAATATCTGACCGCGGAAATGAGTTTCAAACCTGTATGAGATTCTTTTTTCTGTTGAGCGCAAGTTATTTTGAAGAATGTTGGTAATCAGACATCTGACTTTGACTTTACTCTGGAAGTGAATGTCTAAACTCTGATGTCTGATTACCAACATTCTTCAAAATAACTTATTTTGCGCTCAACAGAAGAATCTCATACATGTTTGGAACAGTGTGAGGGCAAGTAAGTGACAGAATTTTTATTTTTGGGTGAACTGTCCCTTTAAGAAGATTCACCGCCCAATAACACAAGTGCAGTTCGGCTTCTGTAGCGTCATATTAAACATCAGCATTAGAGCCATAATTTCAGGTCACCTAAAGCATCTTTGACACTGACGGACAAATATTGTACAGTAAAACCAGTCAAATCATCATGATTTTGATACCATAACAAAAACTCTTGACTGAAGCAAAACTTAAACATGTTATCGCACAGCGTTAAAATATTTTTCAAAGAGTGTTTTTTTAGAGGCTTATTAAAGCGACTCAAGTAATTGTTGATGGTTATCCATCGCGTCCATGAGCTCAGCACACGCTTCAAAATCACACACACAAATAAAAAACAGTGCATTCATTTTACTGGTACATTAGCCAACACTGTGGAACACACTAATGATGGTCTTTAAGTTCCTCCTTCGAGCTGAATCTGCTTGTTTGGTGTTTCAGAATCGTGGTGGTCCTGGATTCCATGATTAAAGTCTTCACATTCACTCATAACCCTCATCAGCTGCACGTGTTCGAGACCTGCTATAACCCCAAAGGTATGTCAGCGCGCTCACAGAGTTAGCAGCGATGCTAATCAAGCGTAAGATCTGTGTGTTCTCACTCTGATCGTCTCTGCAGGTTTGTGTGTCTTGTGCCCAAACAGCAACAACTCGCTGCTGGCGTTCCCGGCCACACACTCGGGACACGTGCAGATCGTGGATCTGGCCAACACCGAGAAGCCTCCGCTGGACATCCCCGCGCACGAGGGCTCGCTGTGCTGCGTAGCGCTAAACCTGCAGGGCACGCGCATCGCCACCGCGTCTGAGAAGGTGTGTCCCCATCAGATCCTGCGCTGGGTTTACACTGGGGTCACGACACACACACACACACACACACACACACACACACACACACACACACACACACACACACACACGAGCCGCGCTGGAGTGTGTTTCCCACAGCGCTGGGTTTACACTGGGGTCACGTCACACACACACACACACACACACACACACACACACACACACACACACACACGAGCCGCGCTGGAGTGTGTTTCCCAACAGCACTGGGTTTACACTGGGGTCACGTCACACACACACACACGCACACACGCACACACACACACACACACACACACACACACACACACACACACACACACGAGCCGCGCTGGAGTGTGTTTCCCACAGCGCTGGGTTTACACTGGGGTCACGACACACACACACACACACACACACACACACACACACACACACGAGCCGCGCTGGAGTGTGTTTCCCACAGCGCTGGGTTTACACTGGGGTCACGTCACACACACACACACGCACACACACACACACACACACACACACACACACACGAGCCGCGCTGGAGTGTGTTTCCCACAGCGCTGGGTTTACACTGGGGTCACGACACACACACACACACACACACACACACACACACACACGAGCCGCGCTGGAGTGTGTTTCCCACAGCGCTGGGTTTACACTGGGGTCACGACACACACACACACACACACACACACACACACACACACACACACACACACGAGCCGCACTGGAGTGTGTTTCCCACAGCGCTGGGTTTACACTGGGGTCACGACACACACACACACACACACACACACACACACACACACACACACACACACACACACACACGAGCCGCGCTGGAGTGTGTTTCCCACAGCGCTGGGTTTACACTGGGGTCACGACACACACACACACACACACACACACACACACACACACACACACACACACACACGAGCCGCGCTGGAGTGTGTTTCCCACAGCGCTGGGTTTACACTGGGGTCACGACACACACACACACACACACACGAGCCGCACTGGAGTGTGTTTCCCACAGCGCTGGGTTTACACTGGGGTCACGACACACACACACACACACACACACACACACACACACACACACACACGAGCCGCACTGGAGTGTGTTTCCCACAGCGCTGGGTTTACACTGGGGTCACGACACACACACACACACACACACACACACACACACACACACACACACACACACACGAGCCGCGCTGGAGTGTGTTTCCCACAGCGCTGGGTTTACACTGGGGTCACGACACACACACACACACACACACACACACACACACACACACACACGAGCCGCGCTGGAGTGTGTTTCCCACAGCGCTGGGTTTACACTGGGGTCACGACACACACACACACACACACACACACACACACACACACACACACACACGAGCCGCACTGGAGTGTGTTTCCCACAGCGCTGGGTTTACACTGGGGTCACGACACACACACACACACACACACACACACACACACACACACACACACACACACACACGAGCCGCGCTGGAGTGTGTTTCCCACAGCGCTGGGTTTACACTGGGGTCACGACACACACACACACACACACACACACACACACACACACACACACACACACACGAGCCGCACTGGAGTGTGTTTCCCACAGCGCTGGGTTTACACTGGGGTCACGTCACACACACACACACACACACACACACACACACACACACACACACACGAGCCGCACTGGAGTGTGTTTCCCACAGCGCTGGGTTTACACTGGGGTCACGACACACACACACACACACACACGAGCCGCACTGGAGTGTGTTTCCCACAGCGCTGGGTTTACACTGGGGTCACGACACACACACACACACACACACACACACACACACACACACACACACACACACGAGCCGCACTGGAGTGTGTTTCCCACAGCGCTGGGTTTACACTGGGGTCACGACACACACACACACACACACACACACACACACACACACACACACACACACACACACGAGCCGCGCTGGAGTGTGTTTCCCACAGCGCTGGGTTTACACTGGGGTCACGACACACACACACACACACACACACACACACACACACACACACACACACACACGAGCCGCACTGGAGTGTGTTTCCCACAGCGCTGGGTTTACACTGGGGTCACGTCACACACACACACACACACACACACACACACACACACACACACACACGAGCCGCACTGGAGTGTGTTTCCCACAGCACTGGGTTTACACTGGGGTCACGTCACACACACACACACACACACACACACACACACGAGCCGCGCTGGAGTGTGTTTCCCACAGCGCTGGGTTTACACTGGGGTCACGTCACACACACACACACACACACACACACACACACGAGCCGCGCTGGAGTGTGTTTCCCACAGCGCTGGGTTTACACTGGGGTCACGACACACACACACACACACACACACACACACACACACACACACACACACACGAGCCGCACTGGAGTGTGTTTCCCACAGCGCTGGGTTTACACTGGGGTCACGACACACACACACACACACACACACACACACACACACACACACGAGCCGCGCTGGAGTGTGTTTCCCACAGCGCTGGGTTTACACTGGGGTCACGTCACACACACACACACACACACGAGCCGCACTGGAGTGTGTTTCCCACAGCGCTGGGTTTACACTGGGGTCACGACACACACACACACACACACACACGCACACACACACGAGCCGCGCTGGAGTGTGTTTCCCACAGCGCTGGGTTTACACTGGGGTCACGTCACACACACACACACACACACACACACACACACACACACACGAGCCGCGCTGGAGTGTGTTTCCCACAGCGCTGGGTTTACACTGGGGTCACGTCTCACACACACACACACACACACACACACACACACACACACACACACACACACACACACACACACACACGAGCCACGCTGGAGTGTGTTTCCCACAGCACTGGGTTTACACTGGGGTCACGTCACACACACACACACACACACACACACACACACACGAGCCGCGCTGGAGTGTGTTTCCCACAGCGCTGGGTTTACACTGGGGTCACGACACACACACACACACACACACACACACACACACACACACGAGCCACGCTGGAGTGTGTTTCCCACAGCGCTGGGTTTACACTGGGGTCACGTCACACACACACACACACACACACACACACACACACGAGCCGCGCTGGAGTGTGTTTCCCACAGCGCTGGGTTTACACTGGGGTCACGTCACACACACACACACACACACACACACACACACACGAGCCACGCTGGAGTGTGTTTCCCACAGCGCTGGGTTTACACTGGGGTCACGACACACACACACACACACACACACACACACACACACACGAGCCGCGCTGGAGTGTGTTTCCCACAGCGCTGGGTTTACACTGGGGTCACGTCACACACACACACACACACACACACACACACGAGCCGCGCTGGAGTGTGTTTCCCACAGCGCTGGGTTTACACTGGGGTCACGACACACACACACACACACACACACACACACACACACACGAGCCGCGCTGGAGTGTGTTTCCCACAGCGCTGGGTTTACACTGGGGTCACGACACACACACACACACACACACACACACACACACACACACACACACACGAGCCGCGTTGGAGTGTGTTTCCCACAGCGCTGGGTTTACACTGGGGTCACGACACACACACACACACACACACGAGCCGCACTGGAGTGTGTTTCCCACAGCGCTGGGTTTACACTGGGGTCACGACACACACACACACACACACACACACACACACACACACACACACACACACACACACACACGAGCCGCGCTGGAGTGTGTTTCCCACAGCGCTGGGTTTACACTGGGGTCACGACACACACACACACACACACACGAGCCGCACTGGAGTGTGTTTCCCACAGCGCTGGGTTTACACTGGGGTCACGACACACACACACACACACACACACACACACACACACGAGCCGCGCTGGAGTGTGTTTCCCACAGCGCTGGGTTTACACTGGGGTCACGACACACACACACACACACACACACACACACACACACACACACACACGAGCCGCGCTGGAGTGTGTTTCCCACAGCGCTGGGTTTACACTGGGGTCACGTCTCACACACACACACACACACACACACACACACACACACACACACACACACGAGCCACGCTGGAGTGTGTTTCCCACAGCACTGGGTT